>NW_015505291.1:917727-933244 GCF_001515645.1 Sinocyclocheilus grahami
CACACAGACACACACACACACACACACACACACACACACACACACACACACACACTCCGCTCTCACCTGGGACAGAAACTCTACAGGGAGAAAAGCAATAACATGTTCAATAGATGGCAATAAACTTGAAGTGTGTCCTCTTCCCCTGTGCTGCGGCAACATTATCTGTTTATCCAGCACAAAACGGAGAGGAACTCATATTGTGCGTCATTACAGAGTGTTACAGTAATCAAATTCAGCTCTACAAAGTGAAGTGTTTCTACAGAACATTATATTAAGGCCTAGAATTTTAAAATGTCATTATTTGAGGCATAATTTTAGTTTTTCAATAAGAAATACATTAAAAATTTATAATAATCAGAGATTTAAGTAATGCTCGGAATGAATTGGCTGCTGTAGATTGAATTTTCTTTGTTTTACACTTTTCTAGTGTTGACAGGATTCATAAATGTGCCTCTTCAATTGAATTACTAAGGTACTCTAATCAGTTAAGGAACTGCACAAATGCTATTCCTCTAAAACTTTTTAATAATTCACTCCTCAACAGTAACTGGTTTGATTTGGCTCACGTATTCAATTGTAAATCCATTTTACTGAAAAAATTATAAGTGTTTTGACTAAAACCCACAAACATCAGGTACAACCCATCATCATCAACAGAATGTGCTTTATTAGTTTAAACAGAAAAATGACTAATGAAAAAAGTTTTTTTAAATACATTTAATTTTTTTTACTTTTTATTTTAATTTTAAATGATTACTTTTTATATTTTGTATTGTTTTTAAATTAATAATTGTTTTATTTTTATTTTTTTAATATTATGATTTATATTTTTATGTAAAGCACTTTGGATGACCATTGTGTATGCAATGTTTTATATAAATAAACTTGCCTTGCCTCTGAAACAACACAATCTATGTTCATGATTGGAATCCCCACCAGTAAGCTATTAATATCTCAATAACAAGTCCTTCGCTGAGATACGGAGGTCATAATTTACCAGGCAACAACCAAGGACTATATTAATCTTTGGGAAAAGACCCCAAGGAATATTAGCGTCCGTGTCCTATAACAGGGGGACAATGACGACATTGTGTGTGTCAAAGCGGAGCGTGAGCGGCACAGCCTGCTGTGGACTCATTTAGAAGTCTGGGTGACTCTCCCCTGAGATCAGCCACCTCTCGAACCCCCTTCCCCGCATTTAGTTTTAATTAACCTCCGTTAGATACTGGGCTGTAGCTTTAGCGAGTCTGTGGCAGAAAGGTTAATGATTTTTATGGGCTCGGGGACAGAGGAGGGAACAGATCAATGCGACTCAATTCCCCACACGACTCGCTCTCACCACCTCATCTCCGCTTACTGTCTCACTGTCAGTTTCTAGACCTGCGGAGAGAGAGAGAGAGAGAGGATGAGCAGGGCTTCTGTCTAAGACACACAGACACACACACACACTTAGAAAAATGGAAAAGGTACTGTTAATTTTCTTCCAGGACATTATCCTTTAAGTTTACGGACATTTCCCCACATTACGGACACAACACAATGAAATGTGTCATTCAAAATACATGTAAAACACCTGTGTAAAATCAATACAGAAAATTCCTTTATATTAACAGTATGTTGTGCCCTATTTTTACAGACTTTTCTTAGAGTGTTGCCATCTAAATGAGTGCTTCCTATTGACTGCCATAAAACCATAAATAACCTGACAACAACCTAAACTACTGACCATTTAAAAGATGTTTATAGAATCTTTATAAATCAATATAATTTTTTTCAAAAGACATCATCAAAATTAGCTTTTGAGTATAGTATGCCCCCAAAAGAAGCATTCTGAAATAATAAATGAATATTAATTTCTATTATTTACACAATAAGGAAAAAAAAAATCAGTATAAAAACAGATAATGTCCTTGCAGAAAATTATCTGTACTTTTTCCATTAAGTTTACTTGCATTCAAAACACAACAAAATGCATGTGTTCCTCACGGAACGAGGAGACCAGGAGTACGAAACACAGGGATTTATTCTTGTCACAGGGAATCACACATAGCACGAGGAGAAGACATCAACATACAATTCCAGACAAGGGAGAACTGAACAGGCTAGAACTAAATAGGGTAGATAACGAGGGGCAGACAGGTGATGGGGATAACTAATAACACGGAACAGGTGATACTGATAATGTGAAAAGGAACTGGAAGGACCAAATAACGAAAACAGGAACTCAACGGGAACATACACGTGACAGATCGCCCCCCTCCCGGACGGCGCGTCCCGCGCCATAACAGTACCATCAGGGAGGGAGGGCGGATCAGGAAGCCATGGCGGAGCAGGCAGTTCGGGTTGCCATGGCTCAGGAGGCCATGGCAGATCAGGAGACGAGGTAGAGCTGGACGGGACCAGCGGAGGCGAAGGAGGCTCAGAGAAGCGTGTTAGAGCGGCTTCTGGGGTGAGGACGGGTGCCGAGAACCCCGGGGGCAGTGCCATGTCCATTATCGCCGATTGACATGCTGGAGCTCTGGGACTGGAGTCGACACTGAGCCCACATGAACGGATGGCGGGCTTGCCATATTAATGTTCAATGGGCTTGCCATATTATTGTCCGGCGGGTTTGCCACATTAACGTCTGGCGGGCTTGCCCGAGGAACGGCCAGCTTACTTGACTCGGGAATGGCCTGCAGATGGGTCCCGGATCGGGATCGGAAGTTCTCCAGACACCGGATGACTCCCTCCTTCCAGCCGGGGTTGGAGGTGTCTGGGAGCTCCGCGGGACGATGGTAGGTTATCCCGATCCGGAACAGTGTCAGGAGGGTTTCTCCCTCGAGGGAGCTGGCGAGGGAGAGCGGCACGAATGCCTTCGTGTAGAGAATCGGGTCGGGGTTCGCCTGAGCCACGGTGATTAACATTGCTCGTTCCTCCATTTGGACGGGGAGAAACGAACGGGAAAACAAAACAAAAACACTTTTTAAAAATGAAAAATAAACACGGGTAGAAGGGGTGCAGCTTATTGTCACTTTTAGGTCTGGAATTCTGTCACGGTCGGTGGTAGTGTGAGGAGCGCGGAACGAGGAACGAGGAGACCAGGAGTACGAAACACAGGGATTTATTCTTGTCACAGGGAATCACACATAGCACGAGGAGAAGACATCAACATACAATTCCAGACAAGGGAGAACGGAACGGGCTAGAACTAAATAGGGTAGATAACGAGGGGCAGACAGGTGATGGGGATAACTAATAACACGGAACAGGGGGAACTGGAAGGACCAAATAACGAAAACAGGAACTCAATGGGAACATACACGTGACAGGTGTAATACTAATACAATCAAAGAAAAGTCCTTCATATTATTTATTAGTTTATTGTGGTATTTATAGAAGCCAGTTTCCACCACAGAATAAAAAAAAATATAAATAAAATAAAATAATAATAAAAAAACAACAACAACAAAAACAAACAAACAAAAAAACAGATAACTGCAACTTTTTTTTCCCACAATTATCCCACAATTAAAATGAGAAGAAAAGTCAGAATTGTGAGAAACTTGTAATTGCAAGAAGAAGAAGAAAATCTGAATTGTGAGATAAAAACAATTAAATGTTTATTTTTATTCCATGGTGAGAGAGAGAGAGATAGAGATGGAGAGAGAGCGAGAGAGAGAGAGAGAGAGAGAGAGAGAGAGAGAGAGAGAAAATATAGAATCAAACTTGGAATTCAGGTAAAAAAAAAGAATGGTGAGATATCAATGCCAAATTGTGAGGTGGAAACTCAGAAAAAAGTTAGAAATCTAAGTTTATACTGTATTTCACAATTTATATATTTCAATAAAAGCTGCAATAAATAAAGTCACAATTCTGATAAATAAAATCTAAATTCTAAGGAAAAAAGTCAGATTTCTGAGAAAAAAAATTATTCCATGGCGTAAACAGGCCTCCATGCATATTAGTACATTAACCTGTATTTTGTAGTGACTTCTGTAGTGTAAAGAGCCGTTCACATCAAGTATGTTAACTATAACAATAACCGTAATTGTAAGTTTTAATAAGCATTCTAAATTGAAGAGAATAGAAAAGTCTACTCCACAACTATAACAATAACAGCACAGAGGAACAATATCGATGGAATCACTCAAAAAAGATAACAACATAGACAGACAATCAGAAGCAGCTTATAATAAACAGAACATTATTGGGTGCTTAGTTATTGTTATAGTTATCATTCTGAACAGCCCTAGTTAGTTTTGGTCCTTGAATTTAGCAACTCAGTTTGACTATTTAAAAAAACCCCCCGCTCATTTGAACTGATCAGTTAAATCATGGCTGTTTCATTGATATCTTCATGTCTGGGGGTTAAAGACTCCTGAAACGGTGGCTCATTCACACGCTCAGCTAAAGGCAAACGTGAGTGAATGAGTAAAACACCCTGGAGGCAAAGTGAACGCAAAATTACAGTCCAACAAAAATAAGCTTTTAACTTCTTGACAGTTAGAGATAAAATCACTGTCAGATAATTTGTCATTCACTGACAACAAAAACAAGCTTTTTAGCGTGAGATAAATGACATACTTCTTACTTGATCAAACAGAAGACCAGTGCCAATTGCAGCATGTGTGTGTGTGTGTGTATGAAATGGTAAAATTTGGAAAGGGTTTTTATGAGTTTAGTGAAAGAGGTTCAGCTTTAGGCCAGAAATAAAGTACACAAACACAGAAATGAATGCTTTTCCAATTGACTGCCAGGACACAGTCCTGTTGTACATATTAACATACATCACTGTGTTACTGTGGCGGTAACAAACCTCAATACTCGAGGGGATGATAGAGTTTCCTTCAAACGTCTGTGCCATTAAACCGGTTATGCTATTATTCAGGTAGCTAGCAATAGATGCTGACAGATTAACAGGTAGCTAACTATAAATGTTAGTTGCTCTGCAAAATAATGTTCTCAGTAGTAGAACTGAGAGAGAAAACTAAAAAATAAAATGTTTTCTTTCTACCCGTTACAGCCTCAAAAAAGGTCTAGAATATCTGGTGAATGCTATCCTTTAGCAATACAGATAGTTCAAGGGACCACAGAACTTTTTGAACCGAGCTGTAAATTCAATATACAGTCAAACCAAAAATTATTCAGACACCACATATCATTTTTTCTTATTTTTTTTACTAGTGGGTGAAGGACACTATAGTTCATTTATGTAAGTGAGGATAGCAAAATAAAGTAAATTATACCCAAAAATTCTTCATACAGTGGACTACCAGTAAAATTGCTAAACATTTGGGACAAAAAATATTCAGACACTTTGACCTGACCGTGTTTTGCTTAAGTGTTTTTCTTTAATTGCTAATGCAAACTTTTTACACCACACACTGAACAAAATTAAGCATTGCTTGGTAACTGGTTGATCTAAATTGGTATTATCTAATTGTGTACTTAAAGATGAGTTTGTTCTGACACAGTTTAACTCGGAGTTCTTGCCATATTTTATTACCATTTTCTAAACTACGGTGAATAAGCTGTGATAATGTGAGAAATGTTGAAGGTGTCTGAATAAATTTTGGTCTGACTGTATTCCTGACCCGCAGGAAATTACATCATTACAATGCTGGTTGGTTGATGCCACCACAAGAATGCTCAAAACAAAACAAAACAAAACAAAACAAAACAAAACAAAACAAAACAAAACAAAACAAAACAAAACAAAACAAAACAAAACAAAATAAAACAAAAATTAAGCATTGCTTGGTAACTGGTTGATCTAAATTGGTATTATCTAATTGTGTACTTAAAGATGAGTTTGTTCTGACACAGTTTAACTCGGAGTTCTTGCCATATTTTATTACCATTTTCTAAACTACGGTGAATAAGCTGTGATAATGTGAGAAATGTTGAAGGTGTCTGAATAAATTTTGGTCTGACTGTATTCCTGACCCGCAGGAAATTACATCATTACAATGCTGGTTGGTTAATGCCACCACAAGAATGCTCAAAACAAAACAAAACAAAACAAAACAAAACAAAACAAAACAAAACAAAATAAAACAAGGCAAGGCAAGGCAAGGCAAGGCAAAACACAAAACAAAACAAAACACAAAGAAAAAGCAGAGCAAAACAAAAAAAAACAAAACACAGTGAGGCACTGATAAAAAACGAACCTCCAAACAGAATGAAAAAAACAATAAAAAAAAAAATACACTCAGACACTGATAAAACAATAAAATAAAATAAAATATATTCAGGCACTGACAAAAAATTAACCTTAAACTGAATAAAATATAAAATAATATAAAATGTAATGCATTCATGCACTGATAAAACACTAGTGATGCATATTTGCTAAAATGAATGAATGAATGAATGAGTGAATGAACGAATGAATGAATGAATACAAACAAATAAATAGCAATATACACACACAGCTAATTTTGGCCATCAATGGAGAATGGTGCTTTTAAAGGGGTCATATGATGCTGCAAAAAAAAACAGTATTTTGTGTATTTGGTGTAATAAAATGTGTTTATGTGGTTTAAGGTAAAAAAAACACATTATTTTCCACATACTGTACATTATTGTTTCTCCTCTATGCCCCGCCTTTCTGAAACGCGTCGATTTTTACAAAGCTCATCGGTCTGAAAAAGCGAGGTGTGCTGTGATTGGCCAGCTATCCAGTGCGTTGTGATTGGCCGAATACCTCAAGCGTGAGACTGAAATGTTACGCCCCTCACCATATTGTGATGATGCCGTCTCGACCGGAGCGATGATTCAAAAACATTAAAACCCATTATAAACGAGGCGTTCGTTGCATCCAGTGGGGAGTAATTATGGATTATAATGTTGAAAGGAAAAATTTAAATCGCATCATATGACCCCTTTAAAAAACAGGTGTAGTTGCAACCTCTACCAGCAGGTGCTCATATCATTCAAGCCCCTCTAACGGCAACACTGAGGACGCAGCATGTGTTTGCTAGTATATGATTTGCATCCTCTGCTCTAGCGAAGTCAATTCCCCAAAAACAAGTTATTAAAATAGATGACGTAAAATAAGCGAGTGTGCCTGTCAGAGACATTCCAGGTCAGGGACGGAGCATGTCTGCTGTGAGACGAGGCTCACATTTGTCATCTTCATCAGAAGCAAAACTCTCTCTCACTCAATACTTTATATCATTCGGATCTGCATCCAGAAGGCATCAATCTGTGTTTGGCGCGAATGGATGACATCACCAGAGATCTTTGGCAGTGTTGTGTGTGTTGGGATTGCGCTGTGGTGTAGATCAGTGTTTTACTTCTTTTTGCCTGTTTTAGTTCTTTCCTCATCTGACCGTGAGAGTCCCTGCTTTATCACTGTACGCCCATCAGCTGGTGCCTGGGGTCACACCGGCATTTTTTCTGGGCTTCTTTTCCTTTTTTTGCTCTATGATGGTCATGCCATGGTTGTTTTGGATACATGAAGTTCATAAAAGGTATCTATTAGCAAATAGTTGCTATCTTTGCTTAAGGAACCACAGAAATTGAATACATTTTAATAATAAATCTAATACAATTTAATAAAATAAAATAAAATGACACTGAAAAACAGAATAAACTAAACTAAACTAAAATATTAAGACACTGAAAACAACATATATACTACTCAATAAAATAACTGATAAAATAAAATGTTAATGTAAAATGTAAAATATATTAATGTGAAAAATACAATAAAATAAACATCCTGAAAAAATAAAATAATATAAAATATTAATTAAATATTAAATCAAATAAAATATTAATGAGAAAATATTATTCTAAAATAAAATAAGGCACTGATAAAATAGAATAAAATAAATAATAAAAACATATATAAACTGATAAAATATTACCCTCAAATAAAATAAATTAAAACATATTACTCGTGTAAAAAAAAAATAATATATATATATATATACAATGAAAAACATAATAAAAGAATAAACTAAACTAAACTAAAATATTAAGACACTGAAAAACAAAATAAAATAAACACTCATGAACACATACTGATAAAATATTACCCTCAAATAAAATTAATTCAAACATGTTACTTGTGTAAAATATAAATAAATAAAAAAATTACAGTGAAAAACAGAATAACAGAATAAACTAAATCAAAATAAAATAAAATATTAAGACACTGAAAAACAACATAAAATAAACACTCATAAACTCTAAAATATTGCTCTTAATAAAATAAAATAAAATAAAATAAAATATATTAATGTAAAATGACTAGTTTATTGTATACTGTGTGTATATATATATATATATATATATATATATATATATATACAGTATATATAAAATAAAAAAAAAAATATAATAAAATAATATAATAAAAAATATTATTCTAAAATAAAATAAAATAAAATGAAATAAGGCACTGAAAAATGTTAACGTAAAAGTATTAACAATAAATAATACAATAAGCATATCTACTTATAAAATATGCCCTTACAAAATGAAAACTTGTGATTTGTTACTTGTTTAAAAAAATATTATTATTATTTATTTAGCACCGGTCAGCCAGTGTCATCTTTTCACCCCACAATGTCTGCAGTCTATAGATAAAGGCAACAGCAACAGTTGCACTGTTTTGGATCAATGGAGTTCATAAACTAGTTTATAAACGATCTAGGTAGCGCATACAAACACACACACATGCATTTTAATCTTAATAAATGCATGTTGCATTTTGTCCATCATGCGCTGCTCTTATCTCACTGCTGCACTCTCAAAAATGAGAAGCACTTCACCCATCTGTGAAATGAGGGAAATATCTTACTAGCAAAAGACAACAGGAGGAACCACTTTTATTTCTCTCTCACATCTGGTTTACCTCTGCACCCTCCCCCCAGATCCTCCTTTGCCAATCACATTTCAGCACCCGTAGGAGTGACAGTGCTGGTCTGCGTTTGAACTTCAGACGTCTTTTACACATACCGAGGGCCCAATGTAATTCAGCTGTCATGCGGCCTCACATTAGAGCTTCGCTGACATTGGCCTGTGTTGAGGTGTGGAGACATGCCATAATAATTATCGCTCCTCCTCTTCAGCCAGTGTGCGCTGCCGTTAAAAGATAAAACGCATGAGCAGGTAATGCAATGCATATCTGACATTCTACAACATTACGGCGAGATTCAGCGGCCAAAAGACCTGTTGTCGTCTTCAGCATATCTTGAGCAACTGCTCGTGGTCTAGCGAGGGACTATGATGAATTACAATGAGGCCAATGACACTTTCAAATGCAATCAAACACGCAGGATAATTATAAAACAATCAAACCATCTGATTAGGCACTTGTTCACATAAGCAAACGTACAAAAACAATGCAACGGCACTCATTCGATAGAAAAGTAACATCGTTTTCAAAATAGATTTGTGTTTACATTATCAAGTTATTTTTCCATGTTGAATTGCTCACACAGGTTTAAACTATCTTCTCTTTTCATAAATAATTATTAAAAATGCATTATAATATTTTCCTTGTTACATGTGAAGTTGGTTGTGTCACGTGTTTTAACGCATTACACTTTCTAAAAGTGTAACAATGAACAGATAAGTATTATATGTATTAGAACTGTGGTTACAATTATGTGTGATATCACACAACGCAATGTAAGGTGTTTTACAATTCAATGCATGACAAATACTTATGTACATATGAAGGCTTTAAAGGGAGAGTTCACCCAAAATACTAAAATTCTGTCATCATCAAGTTGTTCCAAACCTGTTTGAGTTTCTTTCATCTGCAAACAGTGGGCTGGTCTCCTTTGACTTCCATAATATATATTATTTTTATAATTAGATAAAAAGTTTGTAGACAAACTTTAAGTTGGCTTTAAAAAAAGCCTAGCCAGAAAGTTTGAAGTAGTTTTAAAGGTTGAAGTTTAAAAACAAACAAACAAAAACCAGCTGATTTAGCCAAAAAAATAAAATAAATAAATAAATAAATAAAATTAAATTAAATAAAATTAAATAAAAACCAGCTAAAACCAGTTGATTTAGCAAAAAAAAAAAAAAAAACCAGCTGATAAATACACTGTAAATTATTGTAAATATATGTAATGAAAAATACTTATGTATATATATATTTTTTTTAGTGTTTCTGGTCAAACAGTTTCTGGTCTCCATTGACTTCCATATATATATATATATTAATTTTATGTTTTTTCCATACTAAAAGTCAATGGGGACCAACAACCGTTTGGTTACCTATTCTTCAGAATATCTTCTTTTATGTTCAACAGAAGAAATAAACAATGTTAGAACAATATGAGGGTGAGGATAACATTTGTTTGCATACTATGGAAGTCAATGGCTTCCGTCAACTGTTTTGTTACACACATTCTGACAACTTGAGGGAGAGTAAATGATGATTTCCGAGTGAACTATCCCTTTAAATGCTGCCAATATTTTATTAAAACATCAGTTTTCTAGTCAAATCATGAGTGTCTTGTAAACTACAGTACAGCTTTTAAGCATGTTTCCCCAACACTGGTGTGCATATGTGTGTGTATTCATTTATAAACAGGGAGAGCAGAGATAAACTGTGAGACCTGCAGTAACAAATGACTCTCATAAGGGCGCCGCGGAGAGCTTTTAGAGCGAGATGAGGCGAAGGGAGAGTAAAACGCAGTGATCTTATGATCTCCAAACTCTTAACCTCTGCCCCTCGGGTCTTCAACGACTCCCCTACACACGCTTACTAAGAGTCCAGTCCTCCATCTCTCAACACACACCACTTTCCCCATGAAACCCTTTATCTCCACACGCACCCACACACTCGCAGCCTCCACGCCTTCCCAGATGTCCTCCTTATTCAACACACCTGGGACAGAGAGATGCTAACATGGACAAATGTGCTCGCTGATTACAATTAAATACACACAGCGATGGATTTCACTCCATCTTTCCCATCCTGTTTTCATTCCCCTGAAGTGTTTAATGGGAAGGAAGGAGCGCATAACGAGGAGAGAGGAGAGGCAAGGAGAGCAGGAGGAGGAGGAGGACATGCCTTCGCTTCCCCTCGCACCCTTGACAGCGCACACTAACTGGGTCTGAGTTATGTGCAGTTGGGTGATGTGTTTGTTTAACCATCTGGTAGCAACTCCTGCCTTTCTTCTGGTGATGTAGAGACTGCAAACGGACAGGAAGATCAGCTCAGACACATTTCATACACACAACCGCGCACACACACACACACACACACACACACACACACACACAGTGATGACAAAATGCTTCACACACAC
Source organism: Sinocyclocheilus grahami (assembly GCF_001515645.1). NCBI lineage: Eukaryota > Metazoa > Chordata > Actinopteri > Cypriniformes > Cyprinidae > Sinocyclocheilus > Sinocyclocheilus grahami. Next base: position 928,995 of record NW_015505291.1, read on the forward strand.
TCACGAGCAGCCTGACAAACTCATTAGAGTTCCCGATCTGCACGAGCACTAAACGAAAGAAGTGAAAGATGGAATATCAAAACACATCCAGCCGTTGTACGACACTGGAGACATTTAAACAGTTTATATGAGCTGTCATTTATACGCCGTCTACTTAATTTACTACATCATCCGCATAAAAAAAAATCTAATTAAAATCATTTATAATATTTGATTGTTTTACTACTAATATAGCTTTTTTAAATCCTTCCAAATTAAAAGAAAACATCTGTCTTCAAATACATTTTCTATTAAAAACACAAAATAATAAAGCAATATGTATTTCCAGAACCAATCCACATTTTTTGTCCTAATTTGAGGAAAATCTGTGGAGTGGATAAAAAATAAAACAAAATCTGAGAGACTCTTACTTGTAGCTGAAAGCATAATCAAATGAGTGAAAATATTAAATTAACAAACATGCATTTGGACATAATTTGTGAATGATTAAAATGGAGGCAACAGTAATCTGATAAAAACACTAATGTTTAATAAGTAGTTATATTTTAATAGGGTTGCAAAATTCCAGGAATTTTCAAGACTGGAAACTTTCCATGGGAATTAACGGGAATTAATGGGAATAAACTGGAAATGTGCAAAATTGCAGGAACTGGGGACTTAAATGTAGTTGAAAAAAACAAAACAATCTTGCAGCATAATCTTAGTTAAAACAACCAGATTTAATGCAATTTCAGTTTAATTTCTACCCTACACATTGCTCAATCACATGCACACAGCACACTGCTTACTGCAGGGCTATTGAGGCCACACCCCCTACATGCACTGTGCTTTCCTCCATAACATGAACAGATCATTTCTTAAATCCTGCACACAAAATATCTAAACGTCCATCTTGGTAAGTATTCATGTAAATTACATGAATATTAAAAAAAAAACATTTCAAACTTCCTTGTGCTGTGTGTAATATACTGTGCAACTAAATTAGGCTATACCATTGTAAAAACAAATACACTGACTGAACAATCCATAGACTGGAACAAACATTTAGGTGCGATAATAATAAAACAGAAGTCTAAAAATGACCCTCCCCCACACACAATTCCCTCTAGTCACCTAAGAGGGGGATTCCCCTACATTTTCTCTGCAGCCACACTTGCTGCATTTGAGCCCAAAGACATCATCTAAGTTTTGATATTCTAAATATATTTGATCTATGGGATTCAAGTTTTACTAGTAAATACCAAAAAGTGTTTATAGCTAGCTAGCCAGTAAAGTCAAGATATGAAAAATCTAAGCGAATTAGCACTATTTCATTGATCATTTATGAGGTATAAACTAGCTCAAGCTGTGATGCTCTTTCTGCTAGCCAGTTTTCAGTTATCATACAGAAGTACAGTACTGGTCAAAAGTTTGGAAACATTACTATTTTAATATTTTAAACATTGCATATGCAAATCTGAATTTTGAACATCATTACTCCAGTCTTCAGTGTCACGTGATTCTTCAGAAATCATTCTAATATGCTCATTTATAATACATTTTGGAAACAGTCATGCTGCTTAATAATTTTTTTTAATTTTTTTACTTTTTTCAGGATTTTTTGATGAATAAAGAGTTAAAAAGAACAGCATTTATTTAAAATAGAAATCCTTTTTTAACAATACTTTTTTTAAACCATTCAAAAGTTTGGGGTCAGTATCTTTTCTCTTTTTTTTTTATTAAATTAATACTTTTATTCAACAAGGATGTGTTAAATTTATAAAAAGTAATAGTAAAGACTTATATTGTTAGAAAATATTTATATTTTAAATAAACACTGTTCACAAGTTTTTATTCATCAATAAATCCTGAAAAAAGCATCACAGATTCCTCCCAAAAAATCTGAAAATTTTTAAAATTTGTATTAGTTTGCATGCATGTGAGCCTATGATCAAACAAAATGTTTATATTTATATTTGTATATGATAGTTTTATAAATTTCCCCAAATTTCCTATTAATTCCCCAAAATTCCCGTACATTCCCATAAATTCCAGGTAAGTTTCAAACTTGGAATATTTCCAAAATTCCCCAGACGACGTTCCCATGGAAAGTTTCCGCCCCTTTGCAACCCTATATTTTAATAACATTGTTTTAATAACATTGTTTTAATAATAATAATAATTTTAATAAATTGGATACATTTGTATAATTTAATTGATTTATACATTTTCTATTAAAAACACAAAATAATAAAGCAATATGTATTTCCAGAACCAATCCATATTTTTTTGTCCTAATTTTGGAGGAACATCTGTGGAGTGGATTTAAAATCTGAGAGACTCTTACTTGTAGCTGAAAGCATAATCAAATGAGTGAAAATATGAAATTAACAAACATGCATTTGAACATAACTTGTGAATGATTAAAATGGAGGCAACATAAATCTAATAAAAGATCTCGGTTACTTGTGTAACCCTCGTTCCCTGAAGGAGACTTTAAGTCAGTCGTGACTGACGAATTGGGATCTCGCCCGAGAGCCCAATCACCTTCGAGTGTAAACTAAACAAACCAATGACAGCTGGCGTGCGTGTTTCGCCACGCGCACCCCGCCCCGCCGCACGGGTATAAAAGGAGAGCGCGTGCAAACGCACATCAGTTTTTTGCTGAGGAGCCCACACTATGCGCCCCGGCCGTACAGCGGTGGTACAGCAACTGTGGCGACGGAACGTAACGTCTCCGTTCCCTCCTTCAGGGAACGAGGGTTACACAAGTAACCGAGACGTTCCCTTTCAGTCAGTCACGTTCTACATTACGTCAGTCTTGACTGACAAATTGGAATTCGTATGGAAAACGCCACTATTGCTGACCCCCTCCAGTGCCCTGCGGAAGCCGGCAAGTCCCCCCACACCAGCTGGGGCGGAAGATAGGACAGCGGCTAGGCAGAGGTGTCCGCCACTGCTGTTCCATACAGTGGTACATTGGATAACACTGGGAAAGCGTACCCAGTTGGGAGCGCTACGGAAGCCACATCCTGCGCATAGGAGGTATCATGTGGAATACACATATGGACTGGCCCAGGGCAGTGCTACATATGGAAGTCCCTGCGGTAGACTCAACCCGCCTGGGGTGAGACGACTACACAACAGAGATGGCAGAGAACGACTGCCAGGGAAAGACACAGGCTTACCGTGAGAGGAGCCGTACCATGGAAGAGTACACGTGTGGGATCGCCCAAAGGAGGAATCACTACACACAGGCACCTAGCCCAGCACAAGGGCTGACCTTGGACATGCACACGAGTGCTGAGCCTGGCGTCTGGCGCTCCACCACGCCTGACCACCGAGGGTGCGGGAGGAACTCCAACAGGGTTCGCAATAGGGAACTGAACTGAGAAGCATAAAAGCGCACGTATCCGGTCCTTAGAGGGGAATGGCGCAAGCGTGATTGACACCGAGCGGGTCCGGTGTTACTGCCTACCTGAGGCGAGTACACGAGAGGACACGGGCTCTACACGGAGATTATAGAATCTCGCAAACGTGTTAGGCATCGCCCAGCCGGCAGCTTTACAGATGTCTGCTATCGAGGCGCCCCGCGCCAATGCCCAAGAAGATGCCACTCCTCTCATAGAGTGAGCTCTCACTCCGAGGGGGCACGGTAACCGTAGGGCCTGGTAAGCTAAGACTATAGCCTCCACTAACCAGTGGGCAAGTCTTTGTTTGGAGACAGCCTTTCCCTTCTTCCGTCCTCCGAAGCAGACAAAGAGCTGGTCTGAGGTCCTGAAGCTCCGCGTACAGTCTATGTAAATGTGCAGAGCGTGAACGGGACAGAGCAGAGTGATGGCTGGGTCTGCCTCCTCCTGGGGCAGCGCTTGCAAGTTCACCACCTGATCCCTAAAAGGCGTGGTGGGAACTTTGGGCACATATCCAGGCCGGGGTCTCACAACAACGTGAGAGTTACCCGTTCCGAATTCTAGGCACGAATTGTTGACCGAAAATGCCTGCAGGTCCCCTACCCTCTTGACCAAGGCCAATGCAGTGAGGAGCGCTGTCTTCAATGACAGAAACTTAAGCTCTACTGACTGCTGAGGCTCAGGTGGAGGGAGACAGCCTTCGCGGGTGCGGGTGCCAGAGGGTGCCAGAGGGTGCCCCCTCTCTGCGGAAGGAGATCCCTCCTCAGAGGAATTTGCCAAGGAGAGGCTGTCGCGAGGAGCATTAGTTCGGAGAACCAAGTCCGACTGGGCCAGTATGGCGCTACCAAGAGGACCTGCTCC
>NW_015505291.1:933417-942165 GCF_001515645.1 Sinocyclocheilus grahami
TACGGACCAGTACATGCTTGTCGTGCAGCAGCGATTTGAAGCGGCGCAGAGCAAGCCATACTGCTTGCAACTCGAGGCAGTTGTTATGCCACTGCAGTCGGGGCCCCGACCAGAGCCCCGCAGCTGCATTCCCATTGCACATGGCACCCCAGCCCCTGGTGGAGGCATCTGTTGACACAACAACATGCCTGGATACTTGCCCTAGGGACACCCCAGTCCGAAGAAAGGCAGGATCTGACCACGGGCTGAAGGTCTGACGGCAGAATGGGGTGACTGAAACACGGTATGTGCCGTGTCACCATGCCCATCTCGGGACCCGGTCGTGAAGCCAATGCTGAAGCGGTCTTATATGAAGCAACCCGAGCAGCGTGACAGCGGCTGTGGATGCCATATGCCCCAGGAGCCTCTGAAACTGTTTCAGTGGAACCGCCGTCTTGCGCTGGAAGGACCCCAGGCAGTTCAGCATCAACTGGGCACGCTCTACTGAGAGACGTGCTGAGAGGTTGACCGAGTCCATGCCGAGAAAAGAGATCCTCTGCACCGGGGAGAGTTTGCTCTTTTCCCAGTTGACCCGAAGCTGAGGTGACTGAGCACCGCATCCGTGTGTTCGCACAACTGCTCTCGGGACTGGGCCAATATGAGCCAGTCGTCGAGATAGTTGAGAATGCCAATGCCCGCCTCCCTCAATGGAACGAGGGCTGCCACCACAACCTTGGTGAAGACACAAGGCGACAGGGATAGCCCGAAGGGGAGGACCTTGTACTGATACGCTTGCCCTTCGAACGCAAAGCAGAGAAACGGTCTGCGTCGAGGGAGAATCGAGACATGAAAGTACGCGTCCTTGAGATCGATCGCTGCGAACCAATCGAAAGGACGGACACATTGAAAGATGCGTTTCTGCGTCAACATCCTGAACGGGAGCTTGTGAAGGGCCCGGTTCAGTACGCGCAGGTCCAGGATTGGTCGTAACCAACCGCCTTTCTTGGGTACGTGGGGCAGCGGAGTGGAACACAGGGACCCAACCCGGGAGGCTGTGCGTCCCAGTGTGGTGTCTGAGCGCACGGCGCGCCACTTACCTGGCTCCACAGCTGGGCAGAGGGCTCGAGAGGAGGCATAGCGTCCCTGAACCGGACCCTGCTGCCCATAGGCAAAAGGAGAGGGGGACGGCCGTGTGGAGACTGGGTCTCATGCACTGCCATTCTCGCCCTCTTGGGACCCGGAGGCCAAGGAAACTGCTCTTTTATTGAAGTTTTGGGTACCACCGGCTGGGTAGCCAGTGGCGGAACAGACACAAACGGGAACAAAAGATTCTCCACCCGGGCCTCCTCCGGGGGAAGGAGTGGTGCGGTCACCATCTCCTTAAGAGCAGGATCCAAGAGCTCCGGGTCGCCCATCTCAGGGACGCCGCCTGCCCTGGCGTTTCACGGGTTTGGCAGGGGCCAAGCGGCCAGCTCCACGCTGCGGCCGTTGTGAAGGCTGCTGTTGTGGCCGCACCGGAGCGGAGGTGGAGGCCGGAGGAGGGCGCACTCGGCGACGAGCAGACAGAGGGGCTGCACCCGGCGCTGGGGTGGAGACAGCAGCAGACCGTCGGGGCAGGATATGTTGAAACACCGCTGTCTGCTTCTGCGAGGCGGAGAACTGTTGGGCAAAGCCCTCCACCGCTTCGCCGAATAGGCCGGCCTGGGAGATCGGGGAGTCCAGGAAGCGACGCTTGTCGGCCTCCCTCATATCCGCCAAGGTCAGCCATAGATATCCAGAAACGCACGAGCGGGAAGCCATCTTTAAAAAGACGCCCATCGCTCGTGAATCTCTATTAGAAATTGTCTCTTTTTTGAGAAGGAAAAACACTCTTTTAGAGAGAGCGCTGAAGCGCCCAGGGGAGGTTGCGGCGAGACCGCAGAATGGCAGCTGCAGCTCGCCGAGGTTTCAGCAGCCTGGATGGCAACCCCCGCTGACATGCCGTAACACCAACGCCAGCTGTTTCTTCCAAACACTCGCGGAGATTCGTCCTGAGAAGGTTCGGCTCCGAAGCGAAAAGCTGATGTGCATTTGCACACGCTCTCCTTTTATACCCGTGCAGCGGGGCAGGGTGCGCGTGGCGAAACATGCACGCCAACTGTCATTGGCTTGTTTAGTTTACACTCGAAGGTGATTGGGCTCTCGGGCGAGATCCCAATTCGTCAGTCACGACTGATGTAACGTAAAACGTGACTGACTGAAAGGGAACACTAATGTTTTTTCTTTTAATAACATTGTTTTAATAATAATAATAATTTTTATAAATTGGATACATTTGTATAATTTAATTGATTTACTACAAAATGATTGTTATTGTTGTTATTATTAATTCAAATAAATGATTAAACCGTAACTATTGATTGAATATAATAATAAATTGTATTATTATTATTATTATTACTATTATTATTATTATTATGATGATGATGATGATTATTATTATTATTATTATTATTATTATCATTTCGTCAAGTAATTTAGTTTGGCCTAATTCTAGGCTGATAACGTTTTCCAAGCAACATTCAACTTTAATATAGCTCATCCAATCAGAATCTAGAGTCAGAACTATCAGTTTTTATTTATTTATTCATTTATTTATATATTTTTGGGAATTACGTTTACAATTAATTTGAGCATGAAACTGGCATTTTGAACAGAAGATCTTGAATATATCAACACTCTTTGCTCAAATCTCTCTTTATGTTTTTATGAAAGGATATCCGGTTTCAACAGTTAGATTGGGGAATGGCCTCTAACCATGTTACGGCTCTTGTTGGACAGTAATGACCTCTTCTGCTCTAATACCTCGAGGAGGACATCCTCTCTTTAATCACAAACTCCTGAATTATTAATAAACTTTGTTCTCCACAGCTGCACCTCAGCAGCCCCTTTCTGTTTATTCAATGCTGATTGATAGAAGAGCCCAATACTGAAGCATACAAGATGGTGACAGATGTACCAAAGAGATCTCATTAATACCTCAATCGATTCTCCTAGACCACTTTAAGAATAAAAGGAGAGATCTCAAGATCTCAACAATATCACAAACTAGGCTCAGATTAGCCAACATACTAAAGCATGCAATTAAAAGCCAAAGATCTCAACGTCCGCTAAACACATTTTAGATCAAATTGACACTAAAATTAAACCAAGCCATAAGAGAGCAACACCTGAGCATTTTTGGGTAGCTATCGTGTTTTTAAAAGACATTCAAGTCAAGCGATTGTCACATCAGAACCACGCTTTTCTGTGCAAAAGAAGTCAATATTGACATGCCAGATAGCCTGAGATAGCAATACACACTCAGTCATGTTCTCCAAGCGTCCAATAGCAGGTTAGTGTAAAGCAAACATGAACATTGACCATTCTACTCGGCCTTTATGGTCCAAATCGATGAAAGCTATTCTCTAACGGGCCAGTGGAGTCAAAAAATCTGCCATTTCCTCCAGGATGTGCTTTCTTTCTTGCACTCTTTCCATTTGTAGGAAATGTCAGGCGGGCTGTTTCTGAAGCAGTTGCTAACAGCGCTACTGACACACTGCGGCTCTGTCCATGGCATTTGGTTTGTTTTTACACAACATTGACTCACACATAACTACCGCCACACTCTTTATAATGTCAGTGTGAGGGCTGGGGTCAGTCTGTGTTTATAGCTACTGTGAGAGGGCAAGATTTAAACTATTTCTGCTCTCCAGACAGAAATGACAACAGAATCAATGGCACAAACAGCAGGAATTCGGTTTTAACTGCAGAGAAACCACCATGATGATTTTTCAGGAATGTGTCTGAACTAATACTTAGGGACGGGATATAATGCAATATAATGCAGATTTTTAGAGGTGCTTGCTAATGCAAAATTCTCCACCATGATGTTAGGATGTGGATGGTTGCTAGGCTGTTGGTATGCAGTTCTGGGTGGTTTCTTACTGGTCAAAAGAGTCCATCCTCAACTTTCTGTGATATTCTGATCTCTAGAAGTGGCTCAAGTCCCTCCTTCAGTGGAAATGTGGGGTTTTATAGCGAACATCTCCTTAAGCTGCAAGAAGGAAAAAAAGTAATTGTTAATATTGACCTTTATGATTATTGGCAGGGTCAAGCATATAAAATCTTTCAACAACAACAACAAAGAAAACAACAATAACACACACATTGTTAAAACATAGGGATACTACTGACTTCAGTAAAATAATAATAATAATAATATATACATATGATTATTATATATGTAAGCAAATTATATATACAGTATGTAATATATACATTCCCAAACCTTTTTTGTCATCTGAACCTCTTTCACCAAATATATTTACTTGAAGCACCCCTGACATTTTTAAAATAGATATTTTAATATTTAAATATCATATTTGCATGTTCCCGTTCTCCAGCGTTGGTTAATGGTCACATGACATGCAGGTAAACAAATACTTTTTTTTTCTTTTTATATTTTTATGATTTAATTAATTATTAATTTTCCATTAAACTCACGAACCCCCTGCAGTACCTTTACAAACCCCAGTTTGGGAAACCTTCACATAATTTAATGTTTAATGCACTTAATATTGTTAATTACAATGAATTGACATTATTTTTTTTACACTTTGTATTTTTATATCAATATGGCAAGATTATCCTATTTAAATCGATGTGATAAACAAGTTAGGTCAAAAGTAATCTAAAAAAAAAATAATCAGAAAGCAGTCCGATTATCTTACCTAAAATGTGTGCTGTAATGGATTACATAACTAACTACACTTTTTGTCATGTAATTTGGAATCAGAAATGGATTACACTTTTTAAAGGGGTCATAGGATGCTATGCACTTTTACAAGTTGTTTGAACATAAATCTGTGTTGGCAGTGTGTGTACACAACCCTACACTCTTAAAAATAAAGGTGCTTCACGATGCCATAGAAGAACCTTTTTGTCTAAATGGTTCCATAAAGAACCTTTAACATCTGAAGAACCTTTCTGTTTCACAAAAGGTTCTTTGCGGCGAAAGAAGGTTCTTCAGATTACAAAAAGGTAAGAAAGAGATGGTTCTTTAAAGAACCTTTGACTGAATGGCCTAAGCGATTGAGGTGTTTTGTTGTTGGATGTAATAATGAACTGAACATAGCAGTCGTCATTTACTCCCGACATCTGAGCCGCTGAAGACGCAGTCAATTATGTTTGTTTTTGGAGGGAATGTGCCCCTGATCTACCTAAATGCGTTTATGTTCGCGCGAATCATTCGTGATCCAGCTTCACCTCCAGAAGAAGTGTGTCTAAGGTTTTTTTTTTATGAATCTGCCTTTCTAATAATGTGCTAATTAGTAAGTTTCACGATGAATGCGGATAAAGTAAACAGTCCCTCAGAGAGCGGGTCGGAAGAGAGGGGCGGGGGCAGCAGAGCTCATTTGCATTTAAAGGAAAATGCCACAAAACGGCTTGCTCTGAAAATAGCTGTTTTTGACAGGGTAAAAAAGGTGTTTTTTTACACTACCACTGAGAAATTTTAACTAAACTATGTTACAGACTTTTCATTAAGACCCTAAAGAATCATATCAACTTGTGGAAAATGGGCATCCGATGACCCTTTTAAGTAATATCTACCCAGCTCTCTCTCATACTGTAAAACAAAGTACAACCAAAAAAAAAAAGGTAATTGAATTGCATTTACAGAATCAATTTGAGCATGAAATTGGCATGTTTGACAGAAGACCATCATGAATATATAATCTTTTCTCTAATCTTGCTTATGTTTCTATGGAAGTATATTAAAAAACTAACTTACAAACAAACTAACTTGTAGTGAAACGTAAACTGCCTGTTTGCAGGCTCTCTGCAGGGAATATGCGTGTTTATCTTGTATGTGTGTGTGCTGCAGCTGAAGCCTGACTGAATTGACGCCCTCTCAAGTTCAGAGGTTAATGAACGATTATTTCCCCTCTCCCAACAGGCCATGAGTGCTCTTCTGCAGCCAGAGCTGTCAGGAAGGAAACATGCTTTTGCATCATTCAGATATCTGTCATAATGACATTGTGGATCATATCACAATAAAAAAAACAGTCGATCAGTTCTATGGATTTCACAACATTATTTTTGTCAAAAGAAAGAAAGAAAGAAAGTTGCGACGGCACAATTTCATATTTATGAAGGCAATTTTTTAAGATCTGCAAGCCATTTGTCATAGTTACACTTGCAAAAGCTGAAATATAAAATGGTCAGATTCTTTTAAATCACATTCGAGCATTGCTACATAACACTTTTCACCCATGTGAAATGTGCAGGGTTAGCGAGAGGCCTCAGGATTTCTAGTGATATGAAGTGATGGAGTGTTTCTTACCCCTGCAGAGGGAACAGCTTTGAAACACATTACTGTGTGAAACTGTCTGTGTGACTGACCTTTTCTCTCTTTCTCTCTCTCTCTCTTTCTCTCTCTCTCTCTCTCTCTCTCTCTCTCTCTCCCCTGACCCCGAACTCCTCTCTCTTCGCTGGCAGGCCTAGCTTCAGAGATGCAGAGTTCAGCTCATATTCCATTTCACCCCGGTCCAGGTGCGGGCGGCTGGACTTGCTGCGAACCATACCCGCACACACACCCCCTGGGTGCTGCCTCGGCCTCGAAACGTCTTTATTTCTATCTTCACGGATGTTCAAAAGTGGAGAAAGAAGATCTTTTTAGTTATTTTCATATACAGCAATTCAATGAAAGATGATTAAACTTGAAGAAGAAACACAAAAACAGTTGCACTATTTCTGTGCTCAGTATTTCATCTTATTCGCTAACCACCCAAAACCAGTTTAACAAGCATTGTCTGTGCTGACTGCTGATAAAGTGCTGTATCATATTTAAATGAACTTACTGTCAACAGCATTTTGTGAAATACAATGCAGCACTACATGACCATAGATAGTTAACTCTCGAGGTTGCTTTAAAAAAAAAAAAAATAAAAATAAATAAAATAATAATAATAAAAAAATTAATTAGTGCAATTAAATAAAATAAAATATTTAATTACAAATATATAATAAAATATTTATTCAAATTAAATAACTAAATATTTTATTTAATATTAACTATACATTTTATTTGATATTACATTTATTATTTAAAAAATAATATATATATTTTTTTTACTTTTAATCTTTTTATTGCTATTTAACAAGACAATGCATATTGGTATATTCACTGAAAAGTAAAAAAAAAAAAAACAGACTGGATCAATAAAAACCCTCCTACAACCCTATAAAATAAAACCTGTCACCCACACCCTATATTCAAGGGAATAAACAAACAAACAAATACATACAGTACATAACTAAATAAATATTCCCCTTTCCATGTATTTTCCCTCTTCCCATTACGAATAAAATATATTGCATCAACACTAGTATCAGGAGAACAGAGTAAGTATATAAATAAAGGGCTCCAGGTCTTATGAAATGTTTGAGGTACTGCATCTTAACTCTGAGGGTTATACAGCTAAAATTATAATAGTTTTTGAGCAGAAGTGTTTCCTTCAATACATTTCTAAGCATGTTTCAAGGAAAATAAAAATGCATTTTAAACCACCCTGCATATTGCATTCAGCGCTGGTGTTTTGCTATTATATGTATAATTTCTGTAGTGAATCAAGGGCTAAATCAACACAGACACCATGTGCGAATAAGCAACATCCACAGGAACAGTTCATCCAGTCGATTCTCCTCAGAGTGCTTAACTTTCAATGCTCTGATTTGTGCTTATTTTGTAGACTACATGATCTGTAACCTCACGGTTCATTTAAAATGGCCCACAAATGAGGCTGTTTCACTTTCAGAGCTGATTTTGCCTGGCTTTTTAGATTTAGTGATTAGCCGGGCAGCCGCGAGACCGTTACTAATGATATCGGTTCAACTCTGGTTCCAAGCGGTCAGTTGAGCTTTGTTTTTCTCTCCTCCACGCTCTTCCACCTCTTGAATGTCCCTGGGTTCCACCTTCATTTGTGAGGCATAAACATTTGCCTGAACCGAGCACAGGGAGCTCATTTCTCAGCATTTCGGTGGACAGTTGTCCTGTGGGTTAATGGCTCACTGAAGACCAGAATCAGAGCAGATGAAAGAAAGCAAAGGGCCCTCGTTTTCTCTCATTAATCATGCTTGTTTTCTTTTGGCTGATCTTTTCACCCAGCTTTAAGGACCTGTCCACTCGACTCGGGGCTCGTCCGAGGTGCAAAGGGCCACCAGGGGCCTCTAGGAGCCTCTCGATCTCTCAGCTAGAATATCCTCCGGGGGCCTGAATCAGACTGTGCTTTAATGGCTTTTGTAATGGCAAATTATAAAGGCGCTACAAGGGGAAGATTAATCGGGGGTGGTCTACGGGGTAGGAAAGACCGGGACATGCGGTAACCCGAGAAAGTAAGCGTAGCTCTGAAATACGAAGCGTGCTGCCCTCGTGACAACATTAACGCAGTCATACAAACCCTGCGACGTGGCGTTTGGTGTGTTTTTGTTGCCCGGGGGCAACGTGACCGCTGAAAAATCATTATCATTTGTAATATTAACAAATTGTTTTGTCAGCTTTTTCAACGGCATCATCATTCCTGTGCTAATAGATTTGGTGTAACTCTGATCAGGGTTTTAAATTCCCCCTCGGGCCTAAAAGGGGTGTTTGTGTATGTGCTGTCAAAATTAAGCCAAATACAAATCAGTGACAAATTAAGTACTAAAGATGCTCTTTTTTTCCAAACAAAATAAGCTCTTATATATATA
>NW_015505291.1:942521-947299 GCF_001515645.1 Sinocyclocheilus grahami
TATATATATATATATATAAAGAGCATCTTTAGTAAAGTTTTCAGTCTCCATGCTACTGAATGGCCTTATATGAACAATATTTATACTTATATATGATTACTTATAAAAAAAGTAACAAAAATAATGATATACTTATTTAAAAATAAAAAAATGAGAAAAAATTAACACAATTAATCATGCTGACCCCATATGTAAATTCATTAAAAATGGGGTTTCTACCCATTTATGTAATCGTTAAAAAAGTCTGAAGAACCCTTTTCAGGAGTCCATAATTAAAGTAACTCACAATGGCTAAAGATATCTGTTTTCATTTTATATCCAACAATAAAAAATCTTAGATGGGGCGCAAAAATTAGCTCTATGTGAAGGGCCTTCAAATTGATCTTGGACAGACTGACAATGGCATGGAAAAACAAAAACAATATATTGATTCTAAAGACACTTTTTGTATATTTAAAACTTTACTTATCTGCCACAATTATGACATCTTCATTTAGGGGCTTTTCTTTTTTTTAAATTAAATATAACTAAATATAATTACCTTGCACTAATGTTCAAATGTTTGGTTCAATAACCTTTTTTTGTTTTATTATTTGTTTTATAATTTTATTAATTTTATTATTTCAAGACACATTACATTGATCAAAAGTGACAGTAAAGTCATTTATAATGTTTAAAAAAATTATATTTCAAATATCTATTTTAAATATCTATTTCTGTATATATTTCAAATAAATGCTGTTCTTTTGAACTTCATATTCACCAAACAACATATTTTCCACAAAAAATACAAAGCAGCACAACTGTTTTCAACACTGATAATAATAAATGTTTCTTGATCAAATCAGTATATTGATTTATATTAAGTAAATGATTTCTGAAGGATTATGTGACACTGAAGACTGGAGTAATGATGCTGAAAATTCAGCTTTGCATCACAGGAATAAATGACTTTTTTTATAAATATATTACAATTTTTTATTTTAAATTGTAACAATATTTCGCAATATTACCATTTTACTGTATTTACATGTATTAAATGAATGCAGCCCTGGTGAGCATAAGAGACTTCAAAAACATTAAAATATCTTATAAACCGACCCCAAACTTTTGATCAGTAGTGTATAAGCAACGACAAGATTCCTGTAAGGATGTACTGTAGAAAGAAAAAAAAATAATTTGTTTGATCAAAATGAAATACTTCAAATGCCTCAGTAAAATAACTGCTGCACCATGACCGAGTTACACTTAAGTTGTTTTTGTTTGGTGCTGCTCCTCTAAGAAACCCTGAGCTGGAACCCGAGCACTTGACCCTCCTTAAGAATACAAAAAAACACAAAAAAGCCTGAAAAAGAAACAAAATGGGAGGCCATTGGGAGCCCTCATATCTCATCTCTATTAACGGGTTTACTGGTGACCCCAGGGGTGCTCGTAAAAGTTTACGCCCAGGTTTCAGACCGAGTCCCCTCTGAAAGAATGAAAGAAATGGGCTAGTTTATGGTTCGCCTTCAGGGTTTTACTGCATGTTTTACTAAAGCTCTCGTTTTAACAGACCCTGGTTCTAATTAGCCAGGCAGTGGCACCGCGGCCGGCCCAAAACCTTCCTTTCTTCTCTGAGGGAGAAAGTGAGAGAGCGAGCGCACGAGAGAGACTGTAATTGACTGTTGATCTGAGAGGACACACGCAGGTCAGGCTGGGAGGTGAAGGAGACCAGTATTCGCTGAGATATGCTGCCACTTCAGGAATGTAATGAACAGCTCCAGTCATAAAATGCTGGGCCCCGTATTTCATATCTTTTCTAAACACATTTGTGGTGCAGAGGGTAAATCTGTGTTACCTCGGCCGTCAGGAATGTCTTCACTGAGAGAGGAGAGAGCACATCATCCCAGATGAAACAGAAAGCCGAGTGCTTTCAGCAAGTGCTACGACTGTAAAAAGGAGAGAGGGGTTATCGCACGTCACAAAACAAGAAATATGAACAAAGAGTGTGTTAGAATCAGGGCTGGGAGCGTTACTTTTGAAAAGTAGAACTTTACACTATTATGTTACTCTTAAAATGTTACTTTGCATTCCTTATTTGACTAAGTGGCACTGCAGGGGTCCAACTATTGTTCTGTAAGTAATGTTTGTGAAAAATAATAAAAATAAAACGAAAGTTTAAAATTAAAATACCACGTTAATTTCAACCAAAGCTACAGTGTAGACAATTTTTTTCTTTGTCAGTAAGTACATGTTCTATGTAGCAAGTAAAATTAAAATGTAAAGTACAAGCATTATTGCCCTTTGTGAAAAAGAAGTGCACTTAATTCTATTGAATGGGCACAAATCTTGAAAAAAAACTAAAAAAAAACTTCAGGTGAGTAGACTTTCATGACTGTTTTTTATAAATATAATAAAAGTTTTAACTTAAAGCAAATTTAAAGCCATTGTTTACATAATATTTCATCAAGCACATATAAAGTACTTGATATCAATATTAACTCAAGTGTTATTTAATATTACATTTTAAAATAATATAATTTAAATAACTAAACTGCAACTTCATCATTATAAATGTATTTGAATACAAATATTTAAATACAATACATCCATATTTTCCTTTGAATAAATAAATAAATACAGGTTTTTTTTGGTTTACCTTAAATGCAGTCAGTATATTTGGCAGTACCATAGACAGATAGACAGACAGATAGATAGATAGATAGATAGATAGATAGATAGATAGATAGATAGATAGATAGATAGATAGATAGATAGATAGATAGATTTTCTGGCCTTATCTGGTCTTAGATACATCCAGAAGACTGTTGAGAAATGAACAAGCACAATAATGAATGATTGCACACAGGTTTCATAGAGAGCTCAGTATTAAGTGAGGAATGCACCACTGAGGACGTCCTGTGGCACGTCTTGGTTTACCTGTCAGTATATTTGGTAGTAAGATAGATAGATAGATAGACAGATAGATAGATAGATAGATAGATAGATAGATAGATAGATTTTCTGGCCTTATCTGGTCTTAGATACATCCAGAAGACTGTTGAGAAATGAACAAGCACAATAATGAATGATTGCACACAGGTTTCATAGAGAGCTCAGTATTAAGGGAGGAATGCACCACTGAGGACGTCCTGTGGCACGTCTGTTATTCATATCTGTCATTGTGTCATTCAGATAGACAGAAGACGGCAATCTGCCAAAGAGGGAGATCCTATGAGAACGGAGAGGGACAGACATGAATTATGGAACATGACACACAACACGTTCATGCGTTCCAGCAGAGGGTATAGAAGGTAAAGTGCCTTAAGCATTCTCACGGGCAGCCCAGCCGGGTCCTTTACACACACCATCAAGCAAACACCGTCTCAGGGGGCGGATGTGTGCCAAACTGCCCCAGATCAGCAGCTCGGCCAGGCTCTCTTCTCCCACTAGGCTAAACTAATGGCCACAGCCAAGATACCAACACTCACTTGCTTCAGGGGACAACTGGACACGTCTCCTGTCTCATGTTCTCATGTCGCTGTAGCGCCAGTGATATTTTGCGTCAGCTGGGTGGGTCACACAATCATTAACAGAAATGCACAAAACCCATTTTTTTCTTGGTAGAGATTTAACAAAACTGGGATGGGTTTCCAGAAGCACTAAGTAGAACATTAGTAGTGCTTAAACTTCACAGCAAGCTTCCCAAAAGCATCATCTACTTTAAAAATAAAAAAAATGATGTTAGCTTTGGACCACATGTGAGATCTTTCAGTTAATACACTCTCAAGAAAAAAGTACAAAATCTGTGACTTGGGCAGTACCTTTTCAAAAGCTGCTAATATGTACAGCGTAGGTACTCTTTAGGCATTAATATGTACCTTTAAGTTACTAACATGCATCTTTTATGGGTAAATAAGGTACACAAGAGCACCTTTTAAAAAAAATGTGCCGCCCAGCTTTTGCACTTTTTTTTTCTGAGAGATGAAAATTACACTTTCTAAATTATATGAATGCATTTTGACCACTGTAAAGGCACTGCACACTATTTCTAAAAAAAGAAGAAAAAAAAGATATATACTGCCGTCTCTTATGCTCATCAAGACAGAAATAAAAAAACAGTAATACTGTGAAATATTATTGCAATTTAAAATAACAGTTTTCTGTTTTACTATACTTTAAAATATAATTTATTCATGTGAAGGAAAGCTGAATTTTCAGCATCATTTAGATACAAAACTTTTCAACGGCACTGTATATATTTGAAAAATATTTCACATCAATACTCCACAGTCCAATAAAACATTCAATATGCCTGATTTTATAAGCAAGACAATACATGTGAACTTGCGAATAATATTTCACAAATTGGTAACACTTAACAATAAGGTCTTATTAGTCAATTCATTAACTAACAATGAGGAATACAGTTGTTACAGGATTTATTAATCTCTGTTAATATTAGTTAATAAAATCACAACTATTAATTAGTTCATGTTAGCTCAAATTCATTAAATATTATTAACAGATAACAATTTTTGAAAATAATAATGTATTGGTAAATGTAGAAATTTACATTAAGATTAATAAATGCTTCAGAAGTATTCTTCACTGTTAGTTGAACTAATATTAACAAATGAAACCTTACTGTAAAATGTTACCAATAAATTATTTATTTTTATTGAAATGCTTAAAATGAATGCTTAGATAAATGTTAGATAATATATATATATATATATATATATATATATATATATATATATATATATATATATATCTCTAACACACTCAGAGCATCT
>NW_015505291.1:948021-949912 GCF_001515645.1 Sinocyclocheilus grahami
TATATATATATATATATATATATATAGTTCACTAATGCACTGATGGCATCATTGTAATGCTCCTTTATGTGCATCTGTTAAGTTTCCAATCAACTGTAGGATTTATGATAATGACAGAGCCTCTTATAATAACTCATAATGATGTATATTCCCTTCACATAGATGTATCTTAGGCCACTTAAATTAATCTCCAAAAGATGACATGTAATTTCCATGTTTGGCAAGATTTTCCTGTTGGGGAGACAATCCTGGACATATTAGTGAAAGTTTAACACCTATGGGCCGAACAGCCCAGATCCTCTTCATCAGTAAGCTGAGTGTGAGCGAGTTCATTCTCGCAGGGGTTTGTATTAATGATGATGCTTCTCATCCTTATCATTGCAGGTCAGCTCTGCTCTCCAGGTAAATGGTTCTGGTGGAGGGTTATGAATGGGGTAGAGGTAACGTTTCGGTCGGAGCTTAATCAGAGTTTGGCTCAAGTCTGACACTTTTTGGAAAGTATGTTAATATTTCTTTTTGCAAATGAACTGCTCTAGACAGTTCCTGCATCACAGAGCAGAAAGAGATACCACTGCTTAAAGCTTCATGGCTCAAAGTTTGCTCTTTCATTTTTTGAAATGTCTTTGTTGTGTTTTTTTTTTTTTTGTCCAATCGAAGTCAATAGGGTCCAGTGTTGTTTGGTTCCCAATATTCTGCAAAATATAATCTTTAAATAGTTCAAATAATGAAAACATTTTCATTTTTGGGTGAGCTATCCCTTTAATTTAGTGCTCAACTTTGTCTCAGATGTTTCTCCTAAAATTCCTCAGGAAAAATTAGAAATGAGACAGTCTAGAGCAGCTCAGATCATTTAGTCTTGCGAGAATTTGGGTGATATTATTATTATTAACTAAAACTAAATCTGAGCTAAATAAAATAAGCAAAAATAAAATAAGCTAAGCTAAGCTAAAATAAAATAAAATAAAGTATTAGATTAAAAACGTAAAGAAAAATAAGAAATGCTGCTTTGGCAACTACAACTGAAATAAATAATTTAAAGTCCTAAAATGATCAAAACTTAAAACTGAAATAATAATAATAATAAAAATTAAAACTAGAAATATATGTAAACACTAATAAAGATAACCGAAGCACGACAAAATTACTAAAATTAAAAATTAAAATTGAAAATATAAAATAAAAAACTTAAAGGAAAATTAGAAATGCTGCTTTGGCAGCTATAACCAAAACTTAAAACTGAAATAATAATAATAATAATAATAATAACAACAATAATAATAATTATAGTTTAAAACTAGAAATGTATGTATAAACTAATAAACCAATAAAGATAACAAAAGCACAACAAAATTACTAAAATTAAAAATTAAAATTGCAAATATAAAATTAAAAGCCAATTCAAAATATTAATAATTACTATAATAGTATATGAACAATACTAAAATAACACTGGAGAATTGGATAAAAAATAAAGTGCATAATGTGATCTCTGACTTTTGATTACAGATGGTTTCTTGGCAAATCTGCACAATTTGAGATTACTGTATTTTTTTCTCAGAAGTAAAATCTGAGAAGCAAAATGCTTCCATTTAATCTCATTGATTCCTAAGAGAAACAATGGAGATATTAAAGAGATCTCATTTATTATTTTTTTCATATAGGAAGAAAGACTGAAAGACATACTACATAGAGAAATATGTATGCGTGTTCATGCTCTGAGTCTAGCTGGTCCTCATAAACCAGCGGGGCCTTCCTGTTTGTTATAGCCAATTGTGTTTGCACAAGACCTTCAGTGGACCACAGACCTGGGAGATAGATGTGAAACCAGGAAGACTTCATCCATCAAAGCATTTAACAGGACCGAAGGAATAATCTCTCCCAGTCTGCGGTG
>NW_015505291.1:949941-972326 GCF_001515645.1 Sinocyclocheilus grahami
AATAATAATAATTATAGTTTAAAACTAGAAATGTATGTATAAACTAATAAACCAATAAAGATAACAAAAGCACAACAAAATTACTAAAATTAAAAATTAAAATTGCAAATATAAAATGAAAAGCCAATTCAAAATATTAATAATTACTATAATAGTATATGAACAATACTAAAATAACACTGGAGAATTGGATAAAAAATAAAGTGCATAATGTGATCTCTGACTTTTGATTACAGATGGTTTCTTGGCAAATCTGCACAATTTGAGATTACTGTATTTTTTTCTCAGAAGTAAAATCTGAGAAGCAAAATGCTTCCATTTAATCTCATTGATTCCTAAGAGAAACAATGGAGATATTAAAGAGATCTCATTTATTATTTTTTTCATATAGGAAGAAAGACTGAAAGACATACTACATAGAGAAATATGTATGCGTGTTCATGCTCTGAGTCTAGCTGGTCCTCATAAACCAGCGGGGCCTTCCTGTTTGTTATAGCCAATTGTGTTTGCACAAGACCTTCAGTGGACCACAGACCTGGGAGATAGATGTGAAACCAGGAAGACTTCATCCATCAAAGCATTTAACAGGACCGAAGGAATAATCTCTCCCAGTCTGCGGTGTGATCGCATGTGGTCTGCAGCAGTTGTTGGGGAAATACTTGGTGACATGAATAACTCCACCGTTCTAACACTAGCCTTCTCTTCGAGCAGTGGAGCTCCTCCCGTGCAACCTTGAATCGCAGCCAAACGCATGGGTCGGCTTGGTTAATTGACATAACAGGCCCTTCATCTCTGTCTCAGCCTGTAGCGGGTGAAAGAAAGCAAAGTGTTAAGACGTGCTACAAGTGGTCAGCTGACACTTCAAAGCGTCCCGGAGCATGCGATGTCACGCTCGTTGTGTGATGGCTGTAAAGGGGGTTTCTCTGATCCGACTGACAACTACAGCCCCTGTCTTGAGGAGTTTCAAATCCTCTGTTTGGAGCATTTCCAGCTTTTGACAGAAATTGGAAAAAATGTGTAAACGACACCATGTGTGTTTGACTCAAATACAATATGTAATCCCTGAAAAAGAGGTATTTAATGATGAATACATGAACTGATACAAATATATAACATGAATGGATGTTACTCTGGATCAGAGTTACTTTACTAACATTGAGTTACTGTTTTTTTAACCAGTTTTTATTTCTAAATTTTTTGTTTTCATTTTAAAGTTGTTGTAATTTTGCTATGTTTTGTTACTAGTATTTATTTTTATACGTCTATATTTTTTATTAGTGTGTAAACGACACCATGTGTGTTCGACTCAAATACAATATGTAATCCC
Organism: Sinocyclocheilus grahami; assembly: GCF_001515645.1. Classification (NCBI taxonomy): domain Eukaryota; kingdom Metazoa; phylum Chordata; class Actinopteri; order Cypriniformes; family Cyprinidae; genus Sinocyclocheilus; species Sinocyclocheilus grahami. The sequence goes on from NW_015505291.1 coordinate 951,269, forward strand.
TGAAAAAGAGGTATTTAATGATGAATACATGAACTGATACAAATATATAACATGAATGGATGTTACTCTGGATCAGAGTTACTTTACTAACATTGAGTTACTGTTTTTTAACCAGTTTTTATTTCTAAATTTTTTGTTTTAATTTTAAAGTTGTTGTAATTTTGCTATGTTTTGTTACTAGTATTTATTTTTATACGTCTATATTTTTTATTAGTTTTTTTTTTTTAATTCCAGTTTTAGTTATTTTAGTACTTCAAGTTTTTCAAAGTAAATGAAAATTAGTAATACTGCCTTGGCAACTAGCAGAAATACAGTAAGTTTAAATAGGATTTTAAACGTTATTTTATTTTAGTTAAAGTATTTAAACGTGTGTAGACATGACTTGAGTTGTACAGTGGGGTCCAGAAGACCTGGCAATTAACAAATCAATTTAAATGAACAAATTCTGAAAAAAAAAAAAAAAAAAAAAAGGGGATTGTGGAGTAATATGCATCAATGGGTAAACAGTGCATGATTTTTGACATAAATAACCATACTTAAAAAAAGATCCATATTCAGCTGCCTGTAGTATATCTTTCTTTCTTTGAAATCAATTGAATTGAAGTAATGTATCATGGCAGATAAAATAAAAAATATTTTATGAAAAAGCAAATTTATCAAAACCTCTATACTGTATTTGACCATTCAAAAGTTAAGGGTCGGTAAGATTGGTCTCTAACGCTCATCAAGGCTGCATTTATTTAATCAAAAATACAGTAAATATTGTGAAATATTATTACCCTTTTTAAAGTTTTTATTTTTTATTAAAGTTTTTATAAATTTAATTTATTTATTTATTATATTTTAAAGTGTTATTTATTCATGAGATGCAAAGCTGAAATTTCAGCATCATTACTCCAGTTTTCAGTGTTATATGATCAGGACATTCAGAAATCATTCTAATACACAACACACACACCTGTATTTTTTACAGAATTATTCTGGCAACCACAGCTGCCAAAATGATTTAGTAAAAACTACAGATTTTTTTTTACTGTGAACCCTACACCTAAACCTACCCCTTACAGGAAACTTTGTGCTATTGTTAAAGGAACAAAACAGATTTTAATAGCAGTGTGCACTGTTGAATTTACTGGTTTATATTCAAATTTTCTTGTTTTTAAATTACATTTTTATGCTGTAAAATTTACTGTTTTTGGCTGTAAATGTGTTTACAGTTTTTCTGTATTTTTTACAGAATTATTCTGGCAACCACAGCTGCCAAAATTATTTTGTAAAAACTACAGAATTTTTTTTACTGTGAACCCTACACCTAAACCTAACCCTTTCAGGAAACTTTGTGCTATTTCAGATTTTCAATACACTCCATTCTGTGTGATTTATAAGCGTTTTGAAAAGTGGGAACATGGGGTAATGTCCCCATAGGCGTACACACACACACACACACACACACACACACACACATACACACACACACACCTCTATGAATCTTTTAAACTATTTAAATTATTTGATAAGATCAAGATTATTTCGCAGAAAGTGGTAAGTTGTGAAAAACATGATTTGGGGTGAAAAAAAAAAATACTGATAATACTACTACAAAATTTACAAAAATGTAAAATTGACAATTTTATACAAAATGGTTTTCTGGTTGTCTTTATAAAATTCTAGATAATGTGCAGAAAGCATCCGTGTATACCCCAATTACTGAACGCAAACCTTGGCATAACACAGTTTAGCCATCAAACACTTACAACCTAACACTTAAAACATTAGGCATGTATGTTTAACTAGTTCATTTCTCCTTGACTAGAGGACACTTATGTAAAAGGTGTCGCCCACTCTCCCTTTGCTAGAATTTTCATTTGGCTGTTAAATCGCCAGCTACAAGGGAAATCCTAACCCCTCAGATTTTATTCAAAGAGGGCCGGGAAATGCACGCACAGCACAGGCTGCCTCCCGTGGCTCCTGAAGGGATTTGGAGAGGAGAGCGGTAAAGCTCGGCTTTATTACGTCTAATACGGCTGGGTACCCAGCGAGCACTTGGGGAGGCACAGAGACATAATTATATCCCTTCTCTGTGCCGTCGGCCTGCATTAGCGTCTCCTCTCCTTCAGCGGCCGCGACAGAGACAAATGAGGGAGTTTTTCCAGCTCGGCCGGCTCATCCGTAACTGCCAGTTCCGTGCAATAGATCACCGCAGTTAAACGTGGCAATAGATCACGGTGTAAAGCAGACTCGCTCCCCGACGGAGAGCCGCTACAGATCAGTAGCTGCCTAATGCACATGTAGGTAAGAGTCAAGTCACGTTAGTTGACACCCACATGCCCATTAAGTCCCATATAAATGAGATTGCGCCGCCACGCCAACCTCGGGCACAGAACAGCTTTGGCATTTACAGTAAATTATGGTATCGGTGACATTTTGACCTTGCGCTAAAACGGCCGAGCTGTTGTGCACCGATGACAAAAGACAGCATGTAAACGAAGGCACTTAATATGCAACACATTGCGGCAGCGGGATATTAGCCGATAAGAATTCTGCAGCATCCATTCTTTGTTTGTTTCTTAATTAGCAGAAAAGAACAGACATCTCTAAACAGCAAAAAGTGTTTTTTTTAAATATACTGTTAGGAAGGCAGCGAATTAGCACTGCTGCAAGCATTCAGGATTTCAATTAATTCACATCAACACAGATGTTCCGTCCTGTCTCCTAAATGCAGGCTAATTCTTATGCTAATGGATGTCAACAGACAGACACACAGCAGTAATGATGAAACGCTAGCAGGAAAACAAAGCTCCGTGAAGCAACAGCGGAGACGTCAGGCCAAGGTCTTCCTCGCTATTTTTAACAAACATCTCAATCGCTTGCGCCAGTGTGACCGCAGGGTTTCTCAGAAGCTTGAACTTGTCATAGTAACAAAGAGCTGGTCATCTGGCCTCTGACACTGTAAAAGAAATATAGTACAAGAGAACGAGACAGCGAGGCTTTCCTGTGTGCCTCTGCTAAATCAGTCCAGTGAATACCTGCCATAATCAAAGGCCAGGATGTGCCAATGTGACAAATGAGCGACCGGCTGAAGTCCGTGCGTGTCGTGAAAAACCACGGACGCTGCAGGAACTCTGGGAAATTAGCACATCCCTTATTCAAACAGGAAGCTGTCATAATGCGATAGACTCGCCGACATAAAACCCTTCCATGCGCAACTAGCATGATGACGCGCCGTTTGTGGCTCCTGGTGTTGAGGTGTGGGAACCAAGGTTATGGAGTGTCGTGTCTGAGCACTGAAACCCTTCCATTGTTTATGTAGCGGTATTGTTTTATTGATGAGCCTTTGTTTGGTTCTGGCTTTTACGTAATACTGACTGGTGCTAATAGACCTCAAGAGTACCTTTCCGAATTATAAGAGCCTATAAGAGTCACCGCAACACAATAACCGTAAAGTGTTCAAAGTCAATGTTTCCTGTGAATGAGACAAAGACTTGCTCTTATGTAATACACTAGCATACACTTTCAAGGTACCAGATTATAATCAAACAGGAAAAACACATAAAGGGTCAAAACATAAGGTTCGAATCTCTAAAAAAATGTCCTGGATGAAGATTTACCGTCTAGTAGGCCTATAGATTCTTTTCTAAGTGTAGTCGAAGTAAATAGAAGAGTCACTATTATTTATATTTCCAAAATAGTTTTATTTTAGAATATTACTAAGCAAACAATGCATTACTCTGGTAAACACTGTAATAAATTGCACATACAAATACTGGGTAAAACAATAAACTTTTAATTAGTTAAATATTTATACGTGTGAAATGTCTGTACGGGCACATTTTAGAATTAAAAAAAACTACACTACTGATCAAAAGTTTGTGGTCGTTAGGATATTTTAATACTTTTTTTTGGAAGTTACTTATCTCACCAAGGCTGCATTTATTTGATTAAAAATACAGTAAAAACAGAATTAGCAATGCATTACTCTGGTAAACACTGTAATAAATTGCACATACAAATACTGGGTAAAACAATAAACTTTTAATTAGTTAAATATTTATACGTGTGAAATGTCTGTACGGGCACATTTTAGAATTTAAAAAAACTACACTACTGATCAAAAGTTTGTGGTCGTTAGGATATTTTAATACTTTTTTTTTGGAAGTTACTTATCTCACCAAGGCTGCATTTATTTGATTAAAAATACAGTAAAAACAGAATTACTGTGAAATTTTATTACAATTAAAAATACATTTTCTATTTAATATATTTTTAAACAGATCTAATTACTGTGATTGTAAAGCTGAATTTTCAGCAGCCATCACTCACAGTATTGATTTGGTCTAAAGAAACATTACTTATTATTATCATTGATGAAAATGGTTGTGCTGCTTAATCTTTTTTAGAATTTATTTGAAATAGAAATCTTAACACTTGTGATAAATCATTGTAACATTATATATGTCTTTACTGTAACTTTTGATCAATTTAATGTATCCATATACTACTACTACCACTAATTTCTTTCAAAAAATAAAAATAATAAAAATCTTACTGATTACAAACTTGTACTTTTTGGGGATCCCACCATATTATACATGTGGTGTCCTTGGTCAAAAATGTGGAGCCTATAAAAAAATTGCTTATAAATTTCTTATGCTATATTATTACCAAATATAATAATAATAACAATAATAATAATTTTTTTTTTTAAAGAATAATAACAATCTCACTGACTCCAAACTTTTGGACAAAACACCTTGAAAAGCAACATAACATTCCAGCCTACCTTTTGGTGTTTGGTGCTTAAGATACCTATAAATGCTTGTGTCTCTGCTTTGAAATGAAGCCCATTATACCTGTCTCAGCACAGGATTCAGCACAACAGGTGTAAGGAGCTGAGCTGGAGTCACATTGTTCACATTTGGCTTGCTAAAGACTGGCAACAGAAAGCAAAACCAGGGAGAGAATCCAAGATATTGGGGAAGATGATTTATCTCTGCTGTCAAAAATGTGACAGCCAATAAAAACACATCAGAGAGAATGCTAGGTGAAAATATGCAATAGATACACTCAGATTTCAGCAGAAATGCCTATGTTAAACTAAAAGTTCTATATAATAGAACTAAAAGGCTAGATAATATTTTTCAAAATGTATCGATAAACTGGGTGCAATGCACCCTTTCTTACTATTTTTAGGTGGTTTATGGGAACAGCTTCACTGCTGGACTGAGACGTTACCTTCTTATCTTCTTCCATTTAATAAGAGGCTGTGACCTCACCAGAAGTTTACAGTGGCGATTCTGTGAGAAGGGGAACATCCGAAATCTTACAATCCAGCTGAAAAGCAAGCCAACTTAACCCTATTGTGTTTTGGTTGTTTTGACCTAGAAAGGATTTTCTTTTTCCAGAAAATAATATTTTTGATAATTTTTGGGGATCCCAATATTATACTTGTAGAGTTCTTGGTCAAAACTGACCAGCCTGTAAAAAAAATTGCTTATAATGTCTTGTTGTACTATATTATTACCAAATATTTAAATACTGGAATAGCAAAGGTCTGATATTTGGTACTGATCATAGGCCTCATTGATCTGAGTTTATGCAGTGTTTAGAGGCCTATGATCATTCAGTTCCAAAAAGAAATACAAAAACTTTGCTAGTTGAAAGAACAGGTAAAGTAAAGTTTCCAAAAAGATTGAGTCCAAGGTTTGGTGGTAATATAGCATAATGAGAGATTTAAAAGCAATTTACATGCCTGTTATTTTTTATTAGGAACACCAATTAGGCAAAGGATTTTCAGCACAGCATGAGGGTTAAACCCTGGTATACTTGAAGCAAAATTAAAGCCCAAGATGGTGTGACGTAATTTTGAATAAAATCAGGCCAAAACAAAGGTCGTTTGGAGTTCATTTCAGAAGTTCAAAAAAGTTTCCAAGCAAACTTTCCTAACAATTGAAAACACCTTTCAATTACCATTGGTCCATTTTAGGTAGGTGTGCTCTGGGGCTCTGCCTTCTTTGACATGAAAATCCTCTCAGGTTAATTTCTTATGTTTTGTCTGTTGAGGTCAGACATGAGAGAAAATTAACAGAAAAATGACACAGATGCTGTTTTTTTCACATTTAAAGTGCCGTTCCAAACCTGTAAGACCTTCATTTAGCTTCGGAACACAAATTAAGATTTTTTGGGATGAAATCCGAGAGCTTTCTGACCCTCCATAGACAGAAACGGAACTAAAATGTTCCCAGGACCAGAAAGGTAGTAAAGACATAGATAAAATAGTCCATGTGACATCAGTGGTTCAACCTTAATGTTATAAAGCTACGAAAATACTTTTTTGTGCACAAAGAAAACAAAAATAACGACTCTATTCAACAATTTCTTCTCTTTCATGTCAGAATTCGACGCGTTCAATAGAGTACCACGACGCATACCTGTGCATTCCTCTGCTTGTAAACAAGGCGCAGCGCATGTGTCGTGGTACTCTCAATAATGCCGGTGGATGGTGATGCAGAGAAGAATTGTTGAATAAAGTCATTATTTTTGTTTTCTTTTGTGCACAAAAAGCATTCTCGTAGCTTTGTAACATTATGGTTGAACCACAGATGTCACATGGACTATTTAAATTATGTCCTTTACTACATTTCTGGGCCTCGGAACATTTCAGTTACATTGCTGTTGATGGAGTGTCAGAAATCTCTCGGATTTTATCAAAAATATCTTAATTTGTGTCCCAAAGATGAATGAAGGTCTTACAGGTATGGAACGACATGAGGGTGAGTAAATAATGACAGAAATCAAATTTTTGAGTGAACTATCCCTTTAACAGTATACTGCTTTTTTTTCAAACTTCTTTTTAAGGAAGGTTCTCTAAGTGAAGAACAAAAAATAAGTTTGCTACAATATATATGCACAATAAGTATATCAGAGCATAAACAAACAGATCGGCCCCGGAGGACTTCGACATGGCTTCCCATTAAGAAATGTGCCAGATTTTCACCGTTAGGCGAAAATGATCAAGCGCATCTGAAAAGTTCGAAATGTCAGTGTGTGTTCACGGAGGGACGTTCTTCGTTAGAGGCCGCCAATCTTATCGAATTCTGCGGACGCACGGGGGACTGGTGGCGCTGGGATATGAAGCTGGTGTCAGAGCGAGTGGAATGACGGAAGATCCGACAGCCTCCCAGAGAGAAACGCCAGGACCCTGAAAAGCTAATTTACTCTGTTGTAAAAGTGATGGCATCTCAAAAACAAAGTGACATTGAAAGATGCATCTGAGAGGTCCATGCCAGTCACGTCCCCCCTCCCCAGCCACGCCCCAGGTGTCGATATATAACATCCCCACTCATATCGACTCCGGGGGAGGGAACCAATCAGTGTCCTCCAAGTCTCACGCTTGATACCCCCTCCGCTTCCCCGACAGCATAAGGCTGTCAGCTCCCAAAACAAGATGTCGTGTCAACGCCGGAAAATTACACAATAACGAGGCCCACTTGAGATTAGGCTAATGAGAAAATCAAAATACAATTTAATTCTTGTCAGCTACGAGACATCTTTAAATTACCTCTCCCTGCATGCTGATTACCAGACGCACGCCACTCAGCCAGAGGCTGCTTAAAATAACCCTCCGGCTCTCTGGACGACACCGTGTGCTTTGTATATCCGCAATGGAGGAAGGGAAGAAAGGCGTTTTATTCCACTCTTGTAGTAAAGATCTGACATGAGGCATGATTCTGGTATCAGCGTATAGTTCAGGTTCGGAAGCTGAGCACGCAAACCACTTACCTGAGCAGAATTGGCGCTGTGATGCAATTCAGAATGGTTGAATCCTTCATACATGGCATTCATTTAGATGGGAAGAGCTTAGGAAGGAATGGATTTAAATATTTGCAGCAAGAACATATGGTAAATTTGAACCAAAATGCAAACATTATATGAACGTTTTACCTTCCCTTTATTGGTCTCATGAGTCTCGTCTCTTTGTCTTTGGCGTCTGTCGTCCAGTCTTGGTTATAGATGTCACCGTGGTAATTAACTGCCAAAATGTTCGTTACACTTAGCCACACAGCGGCTCGTTTCTGTTCCTGAACACTCAGCTAGCATATGGCGCCGAATGTTACACACTCCTAATAGCCCATGAGAGCTGCCACTTCCTAATAAACCTGCGGCTGCAACAGCACTGAAAGCACAAAACCTGTTAGTGTAACTCACCTAAATGTGACCGCACGAGATTGGGAAAGTATGTGTATGTTTTCGCGGATGGAGGATTACAAACTGTCTAGGAGGGGAAAAAATAGGTATTTCAAAGACAATATTACTGGAGCTATTTTTCGAGCTGGTCTATGAATGCCATTGGCTGGTCCAAGCTAGCAGACCATGTTAGACTTGCAACCGACAAGCCACTGTGGCTGGTGAGCTAGCTAATAACCAGATGTGACCAGCTAGTACCAAAAAACAACCACTGAAACCTGATTTCCAGTTTACAATCTCATCAATGAGATGAACTATTATTGGGGAAGGGACCTCTTGATGTTGTCACAGTAGCTGATTCGGCCTACAAATGCACTAAACAAACACAATACTTTTACAATTTGTGCACTATCCATGTTAAACCGTTTGCAAGATTACAGCTAGTGCATTTCAAATCAGTATAGTATAATGAAAATAATGCCAAATTATTTGCATTCCAATTAGTGCATTTCAAAAGAACAGCATTTATTTGAAATTGTAACATTACAAATGTCTTTACTGCCACTTTTGATCAATTTCATACATCCTTGCTGAATAAAAGTATTAATTTATTTCAAAGCATTCTTTCAAACAAACAAACAAACAAACAAACAAACAAACAAACAAACAAACAAACATGTTCTAGATTGTTCTAGATTGTTGTTAAGTGGTTGTTAGTTTTAACACGTTGATGCTGTCACTAGGGTGTTTTAGATGGTTGCTAATGTTGTTTTAACATGTTGCTATACTGTCATTAGGGAGATCTAGCTTGATGTAATGTCATTTTAGTATTTTGCTATGCTGTTGCTAGGGTGTTCTAGATGATAGCTAATGTTGTTAACATGTTGCTATGCAGTTGCTAGGGTATTCTAGATAATTGTTAAGTGGTTGCTAATCTAGCTTTTATATGTTGCTGTGCTGTTGCTGGTGTGTTTTAGATGGTTTCTAATGTTATTAACAGGTTGCTATGCTATTGTAATTTTGTTATATATTGATGTATGTCATTTGATCATGTTGCTATGCTGTTGCTAGGGTGTTCTTGATGGTTGTCAATGTTGTTAACTTGTTGCTGTGCAGTTGCTAGGGTGTTCTAGATTATTGCTAAGTGGTTGCTAATCTATTTATTTATTTATTACGTTGCTATACTGTTGCTTGGGTGTTCTAGATGGTTGCTGATGTAGTTTTAGCATGTTGCTATGCAGCTGATAGGGTGTTCTAGATTGTCGTTAAGTGTTTTCTAGTTTTAACGTGTTGTTATGCTGTCACTAGGGTGTTCTAGATGGTTGCTAATATTGTTAACATGTTGTTACACTGCTATGTTTTCTAGATTATTGTTAAATAGTTGCTAATCTGTTTTTTACATGTTGCTATGCTGTCGCTTGGGTGCATTAGATGGTTTCTAATGTAGTTTTAGTGCATTGCTATTCAGTTGCTAGGGTGTTCTAAATTGTTGTTAAATTGTTGCTAATCTAGTTTTACCACATTGCTCTGCTGTTGCTAAGGTGTTTTACATGGTTTTTAAATATTGTTTTAGCGTGTTGCTATGCTGTTACGGTGGTATTCTAGGTGGTTGCTGAGTGGTAACCAAAGTAGATTTATCAAATTGCAATGCAGTTGCTAGGATTTTCTAAATTATTGGATGTTCAGGATGTTCAAACTAATTTAATGTAGATTTAATATGTTGGTATGCTGTTGCTAGGGTGTTCTAGAATGTTGTTAATCTAGTTTAAATATGTTGCTAGGGTGTTTTAGATGGTTGCTAATCTAGTTTTAACATGTTGCTATGCTGTTGCTAGGGTGTTCTAGATGGTTGCTAATCTAGTTTTAACATGTTGCTAGGCTGTTGCTAGTGTGTTTTAGTTGGTTGCTAATCTAGTTTTAACATGTTGCTATGCTGTTGCTAGGGTGTTCTAGATGGTTGCTAATCTAGTTTTAACATGTTGCTAGTGTGTTTTAGATGGTTGCTAATCTAGTTTTAACATGTTGCTATGCTGTTGCTAGGGTGTTCTAGATGGTTGCTAATCTAGTTTTAACATGTTGCTAGTGTGTTTTAGATGGTTGCTAATGTAGTTTTAGTGCATTGCTATGCAGTTGCTAGGGTTTTCTAGATGGTTGCTAATGTTGTTTTAACAAGTTGCTATGCTGTCGCTAGGGTGTTCTAGATGATTGCTAATGTTGTTTTAACATGTTGCTGTGCTGTTGCTAGTGTGTTTTAGATGGTTGTCAATGTTGTTTTAGTGTATGGCTATGCTGTTATGCTGGTGTTCTAGGTGGTTGCTGAGTAGTACCAGATTTATCACATTGCTGTGCTGTTGCTAGAGTGTTCTAGATGGTTGCTGATGTAATTTTAGCATGTTGCTATGCTAGTTTTGTGATAATTAACATTTTAAGGAAAATAGATCAAAATAAAGCAAATTGCATGTCTCCTGCACGAGCTCCTCGGCTCAGTGTTTGCTATCTGCTAGGCTACGGCTCTGACTATCACCTTAACGTAAATGAACACCTTCCAGCTTCTGATCTAAGGCCAGCGCTGCGCTGTGAGGACTGACAATATTTTGTGCTGATAAAAGGTTACAGCTGTGTTGTGGAATAGCTGTCTCTACCTAATCGCATCAGTCTTCCCTAATGTATAGCCTTCTCATCGACTGATGTGATATATAACCTTCAGCACGCATAAAATCCCGCTGTTTCTGCAGTGGAGGGATTGGCCAGAGCTGCCAGCACTCGGTGACAGCATATGTAGGCATGACAGATGACAGTGCAGGAGGAAGTGACTCGGGAGAGGAAAATGATCAGGAGGGAGATGCACAAGCGTACGCACACACACACAGCCGCCATCTTCCTCAAAGGCATCTTCCCATCTATTTGACACAGTAATTACAGCACATGCTGATTCCAATGATGGATGAAGTCCCAGTCTGGGATGCACTCTTCCTTCATCTTTCTCGGTTTCACTCGCTTTCGCTCGCACACTCATACTCAACTATTTAGGTGATGAAGACCTTCCTAATGAGGGCACTGATCCTACATCTGAATACACTTTCCTGCAACACAGTATGCAAAAAGCAACAAATCAATTGAGCAGGATTTACAAAAACTCAATATTTATGAGACATATGATGCACTGCATCTGATTTTGAAGTGTGCAACCAGTCGATTACACTATCCTATAAGGCATTGAATTACATAAAAAAAGACTATTTACAGTATAACAGAAATAATAATGTATTTTAGAAGAATATACTTAAGAAAAAACTAATTGTGATGTTTTCGGACATATAATTGAAAATTTATTATAGTTATAATTTACATGAAATGCAATTAGCTGAAATTTATTTTATTATATTTTATTTTTTACTTAAGTACATTTTTCAATGCAATTTCATAATTACTTCTATTGTCTTACTGTTATAGTGTATTACCGAATGCACTGACAAGCATTTTTGGTACTTACAAATATAACAACAACAATAATATATCATGTCAATTCTAATGAAACTTGTATGTCATTTATTTAAATATATTTGTAATTAAACATTTGTAATGATATTGCAATCATTATTGGGTAAGTTGCTCTAAATAAGCAATTCATTACTAGCTACTAATTACATCTTCAACATTGCAATTACAATATGGTACTAATTACACTTTCTAAAAAGTATTGCATAACTTATTACTAATTACTTTCTAAAACCAACATTAACCTCATACAGTTGAACAATACAAGGATAGACACGTAAATGCTCTTTTAATACTTTCAAATATAAAATTGCAGAAATTATTCTTGAACTGACCAACGTTTTTTTTAAGGGAGAAGGTTACATTAAAAATAAACACTACATTTTAACATTAGATGTTACATTTTGATGTTAAATACACTATTGAATTGTTCTATATTCTATATATTTAATGCAATTACATCAGAAGTAACTGTAATTAAATTACAGAAAAATTAAGAGTAATCCCTTACTTAATTCAAGGGAAAAGAAAATTAAATTACAGTAACTTACTATAGTAATGCATTACACCTATCACAATACGCTGGAGCACGGGCACGAGGAAACTTCTCAGAACGAGAGTATTTTAATGATCCAAATGGGAGACACAGAGCAAAAGGATGACGTTCACAACAAGTAGACCCGATAGAGGAGAAATGCACAGACAAGAACTTAAATGCTAGGGATAATTAACAAACACTGGTGCACCGAATGACTAATTAAACTAAACGAGGGCAGGAACATGACCAAATAAGGGAACACAGGAACATAAATGGGGGCAAAACACAACAAAACAGGTCCATGATCCTGACATATCGACCCACCTCCTGGAAGGTGCGTCCTCGCGCCGTAGAACAACATGGGGGGGGGGTTGGTGGATGGGAACTTGGGAGGAGGCTCGGGAGAAGGACAGACACCCGGGAGGTGACAATGGATGGAGGAAACAGGGAGGAAACAGGAAGGACTTGGAGTAGGAGGAGTCAAGCTGGACCCAGGCCACAGCCATTACGGTGGCCCACGGTGGAGCCAACGGAGGGAGGAGCCATGGGGGAGGAATGGCCGCCGACTCCAGGGGGCCGACCAACGGCGGCGGAGCAGGTGGCGTAGGAGCCCGAGGCGGAGATGGAGAGCCAACGAGCCAGGGGAATGCTGAGTCTCTCGGGGGCCCGGGTGGAGCCGAGGTCTCTGGCGACTGAGGCGGAGATCCGGAGATCCGCGGCAGAGCCGGAGCAACTGAGGACCAAGGTGGAGCTGGCGGGAGGAAGGAGCCCAATGGAGCCAGTGGGACGGAGCGCTGAGGTGCAGCCGGACGAGCGGAGTCCTGAGGCGATGGTGGGTTGACGCCCGACCAAGGCGGAACCGGAGGGATGAGGGAGCCTGGTGGAACTGGCGGATTGACGGACAACGGTGGAGATGAGGGAGCCGAGGTGGAGCCACTGGGTCTACGGGCCGAGGTGAAGTCCGGGCCTCGGAGGCTGGAGGCGGAGGTGAGGGATGCTCCAGCCACGGCAACGATGGAGGATGGCAGACCCACGGAGCTCGCACCGTATAGATGGTGGGCTGAGGGCGAGCAGAGGGGTTGCAATACGACAGCGGTGGAGGAGGCAGGAGCGGGCGGGTGGGTGGGTGATTATTCGTGAGCTTCTGGGCTCTCAGGGCTGCCCTCGGGGATCAGAGCCTACTCCTGGCTGGACTGGGAAACGGAAGCCCCCCCCAGGGCTGGACGGGACCAGCGGGGATGAAGGAGAGAGGAGAGGGGGCAAGTCGACCTCCAGATCTGTTTCCCAGTCTATCAGGTCCCCTTCTAAGTCCAGCAGTCCCAGATGTATAATTAGCTCACCCTCAGCCGCGGTGCAGTGGGCAGAGCTCCACTCCCCGCTCTCACCGTCCACGGCTTGCTCCCTCGGGGTGGGCACTGTTGCCGGCTCATACCCCTGGTCTGATGGGTGGGGCTCCACATCCAGGGCTCCACGCTCAGTTGCTCGGCATTGCGCTGGCTTGGCTGATCGCGGTGGTGATGGGCTCTCCGTCATCGGTGGGCTCGGGCTGATGATCTGCACCGCGGGGAGATGGTGGGCTGGGCACTGGGTCTGGAGGGGATCTGGCGAGATCATCCAGGTGGCAGGTGGTGGATGGCGATCCGTTTCTCACCAGAGTCCACTCCACGAAGGCGGCAAAATCCTCTCGAGGACCATCTTCGGATGATGACGCTCTACTCGCGGTGTTCAAGCACGCGTCATAAAATGAACGCGTCGTCCGGATAGCTGGTGGTTCTAGCTAATAGCCGGAACAGTCTTGTATGGTCCTCGAGAGATCTGTCCCCCTGCTCCAGCAGGAGGAGGAGGAATTCCGGGCGGGTGAAGGGATCCATAAGGGGAAACACAATGGAAACAAAAACACTGAGAGAAAATACGGAAACAAAAACGGAGGGTAGACACACGGAGGTAACTGTATTCGGTCGGGTCTTCTGTCACAATATGCTGGAGCATGGGCACGAGGAAACGAGGAGATTTCTCAGAACGAGAGTCTTTTAATGATCCAAATGGGAGACACAGAGCACAAGGATGACGTTCACAACAAATAGAAACGACAGAGGAGAAATGCACAGACAATGCTAGGGATAATTAACAAACACAGGTGGACTGAATGACTAATTAAACTAAACGAGGACAGGAACGTGACCAAATAAGGGAACACAGAAACAGGGGCAAAACACAACAAAACAGGTCCATGATCCTGACAACACCCAACTGGTTGTAATTTAGTACATTTAAAATATAATTTAAAATAACACTGAATAGCACACTACAGTTAAATTATAGTACATGTGCTGCAGTACATCAGTCAGTGAACTTTTTAAAATGCTTGTCAATAAACACTCATGAAAGTGTACCTTTTTTAAGTACATCTAAGTGGCCTTTTATAACATTAATATATATATATTTTTTAAAGAAGTACACTTTTAATTTTTGCAGTACACTACAAATGCACATTAAATACAATTAAGCACACTTCTTTTTTCACAAGGAATAGAGAACTGTGTTGTCAAAAAGTTCTTTAACAAATTTAGTACACACATTATAACATAAGAGGCAATGCCACCATGCATAGCGGCTCAACTTGCTTACATATCTTTTACTTCCAGGCAAAAGTGACAAATGACTAATGGATTGCCTTTCAGTCAGGATAGAGACAAACACACGGCAGATCGCTTACGGCAGGGTGAGTAAGTGAACGGTGTTTGCCTGTTCAGCGGTAGCAGATGTTGGCTGGCGTTTAATAGAGATGTTAATGCCGAAGCAGAGCCGGAGCTCATTCGGTTTGGCTGCTCTCCCTGTCTCGCCTGCTCTTTTCCCTTTCATTAGCACAAGTGTGAACACCTGGTGCGAGCCCCGGGACACCAGCAGAGCTGACGGACCAACATGCCTCTCTGCAACCCCTCGCCCACCACACACACACACACACACACACACACACACAGAAAGAGCAGTGACGTAGACGGCTGTGTTGGCAATGATGGGAAGGGGATGGAGAGGGTGATCATAGCCTGAGGGTCTGAGAGAGAGAAAAAGAGCGAGAGACAGGGGAATTGAAGCATCTTTGGTGCATATCCTCATCCTCCTCAGTGTCGTCCCCTCATGTACCCTTAGTAATAGAACCAGCGACCCCTGACGCATCACACTCAGGGCAGTATATATGTGTGTGTGTGACAGTGTCAGCTGAATGTCTGACCTTTAACTCTGCTTCTGTATGAAGAGATGGATTTGTTGCCACATGCACCAGCCTAGTTGAATGAAAATCATAATTAACATATAGATTATTAGTAGTCTTGGCTAAAGCAATAATCTTTATTATTATTGCTCATACACACAATAGGGTTAGAGATTGAAATGAATTCATAATTCTTAAGTATTAAACATCAACTTGGAACTTTGCAGTTCAGGCAAATATTTTAAAGTGCACAGCTTGTTAAGGAGACATGTTATTACCTTTCAAATAAATGATTTTTTGGCAAACTCACTTACACTACTGTTCAAAATGTTGGTGTCGGTATGATTTTTTTAATGCTTATGAAAGAAGTCTGCACGACCAAGGCTGCATTCTGTAAAAACAGTAATATTGTAAAATTACAATAATATTGTCAAAAATATATTATTACACTTTTTCTATTTGTATGTTCAAATGTATTTTTGTATATCTATATATATTTCTAATATATGTATATTTATCTATCTATCTATCTATCTATCTATCTATCTATCTATCTATCTATCTATCTATCTATCTATCTATCTATCTATCTATCTATCTATCTATCTATCTATCTATCTATCTATCTATCTATTTCTGTAAAAACAGTAATATTGTAAAATTACAATAATATTGTCAAAAATATATTATTACACTTTTTCTATTTTTCTATTCAAATGTATTTTTGTATATCTATATATATTTCTAATATATGTATATTTATCTATCTATCTATCTATCTATCTATCTATCTATCTGTCTGTCTGTATATATTCACTGCCATTCAAAAGTTTGGGATCAATACGATTTTTAATATTTTTTTATGGAGTCTCTTATGCTCATCAAGGCTGTATTTATTTGATAAAAAATACAGAAAAAACAGTAACATTGTGAAATATTATAGCAATTTCTAATATTGGTTTCCTATTCTAATATACTTTAAAATATAATTTATTTATGTGATGCAGCGCTGAATTTTAATTAGCCATTACTCCAGTCTCCAATGTCTCTTGATCCTTCAGAAATTATTCTTATAAACTTTTTATTATATACTTTTTTATCCATTTAACACATCCTTGCTGAATAAAAGTATAAATTTCTTAAAAAAGAAAGAAAGAAAAAAAAAATACTGACCCCAATGAATAATAGTGTATATTGTAAATAGTGTAACACAAAATTTATATTTTGAATAAACACTGTACTTTTGAACTTTTTCAAAGAATCCTGAAAAGTATCACAGGTTCCAAAAAAAAAATATTAAGCAGCACAACTGTTTCCAACATTGATTATAAATCAGCATATTAGAATGATTTCTGAAGGATGATGTGACACTGAAGACTGGAGTAATGATACTGAAATTCAGCTTTGCTTCACAGGAATAAATTATATTTTTAAGTATATAAAAATAGAAAATTGTTATTTTAAATTGCAATAACATTTCACAAAATTACAGTTTTTTTTCTGTATTTATGCTCAAATAAATACAGCCTTGATGAGCATTAGAAACTTCTTTAAAAATCATTAAAAAGCGTACTGATCCCAAACGTTAGAAAGGCAGTGTATATATACAGTGCCCTCCATAAGTATTGAGACAGTAAAGACAAAATTGCTCCGTTTGATGTGGAGTCAAGAAATCAGTAAATATGGCTAAAAGATGAATATGAGAAAAAACTAGAGAATGTCACATTTTATTATTGGGTGAAACACACGGATGTTTTACCAGCTAAGAAGATCAGCACTTTTAGAGTTCATCCCTCCTATCTGATGTGAGCATAAGTATTGGAACAGTTGCCTCACAGGTCTTTCTGAGTGATCAGCTGTATCCTGTTGCATTCACTGTTCAGATATTAAAAGCAGGGAATGTGTCATATCAGTTATATCCATTGCTTCTGCATTCTGAGTCTTGCATTTGATGACAACAAATACTGTATAATCCAAATGCTAATGCAGGTTTTTGCCAAACGGAAGAATATACACACAAGAATAGATGTTTAAGCATCTGCTATCTGTATTCATCTACTGCAAAAATAAAACCTAATACACAAACCTGCATGTCATTCTGTATGCATAAAAGCCTTGTTTGGATTTGATTTTGTAAGTTTATTTTACATTTACATTCAAGGCAAGAAGCAGATGCTCCACAAAGCATCACATCTATGCAGACAGTGCAGTGCAGACAGCAAATCAAACCTGTCAACAAAGAAAAAAACACAGCGAGTAAAAATGTTACAATGCAAACTCACAGACATTTGCCGGTGAAATACATTATAGGGAATTGTAAAGGGTATGGATGGCTAACATTCTCAAAAGGCTGGGAATTTGAAAGTCTTTTTTGACTTTTTCCCACTGAAAATATTAATGGCATGTAAAAAAGAGGAAGTGGCTGAGAAAGGTAGCGTTTCCAGGGAGGATGTGGACTCAGGCACATGGGCACGTTTGTTGGCCTTGAGTGCTTTTAGCTCTGTGTCGAACCCGTGAGCTTTGGGCAACTTCACTCCACCTACACCAACTTCCTGTCCCACTGGCATCGTCCCCTGGCACTCAGGAGAGTAAGAAGCAGCCAATCGGTGAGGAGAGCCTCCCTGATTGACGTCAGAGCGGCCGGGACTTCCTGCGTGGTGCTGAGAGAAATAAGCTCTCTTCCTCTGTGGCTCCTCAGATGAATGACAGAATAAACTGAAAGTGTCTGAGTGTGTCTAAATTTACTCCTCCTGCACTAAAATAGTTACACATATTTGAAAGATTAATAATATATTGTTTGTTGCTTCCAGCAATGGCTATATATATATAGATATATATATATTTATTTTTTTATTTTTTTTAAGTGGAAGTATTTCAGGAAGTATCAGCCATAAGGGCTGTTTTGTTATAATGCCACTATTCCTCCAATGATCTTTGTAGATTATAAAAAAGATCAACAACAATAGTAATAATAATAACAATAATAATAATAATAACGGAATAAGCAGGCTAATCAGCCAAAATTGTAATGTTTTTAATAAAGGTGTGTATATATATATATATATATATATATATATATATATATATATATAACCATTATATATTACACTTAATAAATATTATATATGCAAATAATAATAATAATAATATTTTATTAGATTAAAAATATATATATACTGTATAAATATTTAAACATAAAATATTTATATAAATATGAAAACAATTTATTAATGCAACATTTTATATATTATTGTCTATTATAATATAGTGTAGTAATAATAATAATTTGATTAGATTACAATTTTTTAATGATATATAATCATGCAAATTTGTTGGTCAACTAATGCTTCTGATATAGTATGCATGGACCAAATAAGCAAATAAATTGACACAAAGGACACAGCTATGTAGAAAACATGATTCAATATAGATGTATAAAAAGACACTTGACAATTACATTTGTCAAGCCCAGGATCTTAAAAAAGGGCCATTTGATGCATTGGACAGAACTGCACAATTCATCTCACCGCGACTAGATTTATCCTTGTCGCACGAGCAGACATGAATTCTCCAGCGGTTGAGATAGCAGTGTATTTATGTCAGACAGGTTATATTTACTCTGGCCCAGAGAGAGAAGCTCCACCAGAGGAAATGACAGAGCGTGAAATGCTTTTCTGTGATTAGGAAAGACACAGGATATGGCTCTCAGCACATCCTTTAGCGTGAGAGAGTTGGCGTTGTTGCCAAGCAGACGCCACTTCCTAAATGATCCTCTACAGTAGTGTGTGGCGCGGAAAGAAAGATTTACACTGTTTCCTGCTGCATTTACAGACACAAATGATCACATGGCTTGTTATTCTCAAAACGATGACAACAATTTTACTGCTGTAAAGTTTTCATGATTACATCGTCTCAATGTCAAATAAGAGTTTGCTGAAAAAGATGTTTAAGACTCTGAAAACTCAATCTGAAGGTGTGTTTGAAGTGTTAGCTTGTCTACAGCGAGGGACTGAATTTTACACGCTTTGTCAATCAGTTTAAAATGTTTCAGATGGTCTGCAGTTAATGTGTGCTGTCTTTGGTCTGTCTGCATGAAACTACTGAAAATAACCTCACCATTGACCCAATGTCTGTCAGCTAACTGACTGCTTCGTGCTTTCTTCACATTTAACAGGCAGACTTGGAGCAGGTACCAATCTCCCATAACCAATGGCCATATGTCCACGCTTTACTATGGGAGAAATGAAAGCATAACTGCTCAGATTTTGGCTTGACTTACCGCTCATCTGGTGGTTTTAACAGAGGCCGTCTCAAAGACACCTTGAAGAAGAGGAGAAGATTCTGTCGACAGTAAATGGCACAGTGAAAGAAAGGATGTAAGGGGAAGACAGCAGCCCATTCTAGGTGAAGAGAACAGATCAATAAATCAATAAGTGTTTATATGTGTTTGTGTTGGTGGATGGGTGAATGTCTTTAAATGTCTGACAGTTGATGAGTCAATTAAAACACATCAAAGATGCCCACCACCACCAACAAAAATAATAATTTATAAAACAATTAATTTAAAGAATGGCATTTATTTAAATAAATATGTCTCAATAAATATGTCGGAAATAACACAGAGACATTGTCGCTGCTTCGCCTGGCAGAATGACTAATATCTTCCTACGTTATTGCGTGTGACACATAGTTATAATAATAATACTGCTACTACTACTACTAATAATAATTAATTTTTCACATTAAAATTTGAATCCTTAAAAATAAATATTTTTCACCAATAACACTGTAAAACAATAAATAAAAGAAAATAAAAGAGAAAGAGTGTTGAAGTATGTTTTACAATTATAATGAATAAATAATTCAATAAATATGTCGGAAATAACATTGTCGCTGCTTCGCCTGGCAGAATGACTAATATCTTCCTACGTTATTGCGTGTGACACATAGTTATAATAATAATAATACTGCTACTACTACTAATAATAATTAATTTTTCACATTAAAATTTGAATCCTTAAAAATAAATATTTTTCACCAATAACACTGTAAAACAATAAATAAAAGAAAATAAGAGAAAGAGTGTTGAAGTATGTTTTACAATTATAATGAATAAATAATAAAATAAATACTTTAATATAAAAAGCTTTGTTAACTATTGTTAATGTTGTTCTTGCATTATATTTTTTAACATTCATATACCTTTTCATTTTAAAACTTAAAACAAGTAATACTACTACTAATATATCAATTTATAATCCTCATTATTATTATTATTATTATTATGCATTTAATTTTTACATAACAGCATTTTATTTATTTATATGTTTTTTTTCACCAATGACAAACTGGTAAAATAATAGAAAAATACTATTTCAGCTTTTTTACTTCACAATATCATGGTTAAATCACTATGTAATTTGCAATTTCTTTGTAATTATATGTGAAGTAATTTCTGAATAAAAAATATTTGAAAATAAATACTATACAAATTTTTTTCAGTGCAGATAACTTTGTACTTTGTATAGACTCTTCCTTTCATTATGTTGATCTAGATTCCTTCCAATTAATATTATTATTTTCAATATATATATATATATATATATATATATATATATATATATTTA
>NW_015505291.1:972368-975795 GCF_001515645.1 Sinocyclocheilus grahami
ATATATATATATTTTTTTTTTTCTCTGATATACCATCAACTTTCAGTGTTTGTTTAGAGTTTTCAGGGCATAAATCTGTACACACTGATATTCATCAGGCGAGCGGAAGGCATTACCCTTGTCCACAGTCCAGTCATTCATCGCCCTTCATGATCCCATTGTGTGAGCGGGACACAGTGGCCCTCTTTGATGTGAGAAGTTATTTAGCAGCCAAGTGGACGCAAACAAACCGCTCATACAGGAATTCTCCAGGAAGCCACTCCGACATCAAACAGCACAGTATGAAACAATAGTCTGGGACAGTCTATTCTGCACAGTTTTCTGCCGCTGCAGAGAAAAGTATGCGTCGCACGCAATAACCTAGGAAGATATTAGTCATTCGGCTGGGCACGAGGTGAAGCAGAGACAATGTCTCTGTGTTATTTCAGATGGAGGTATTTCTGAGACTTATGGAAGTCTGATTTCCTCGTCTCTCTCTGTGAATCCTAGGCACTCTCCTCTCTCAGAACATACATTTCCATGTCATTAGTATTAGTTAAAACAACTGCTACCCTAAACAAGACGACCAAGGCATGTTGAACAAACTATCAATATAATACATTTCAGTATTATTATTCTTACAAATTCCATAGTAAATAAATTGCAACAGACAACTATATTCATTTTGACATGCTTAATTTGGTTGCATATAAAATAAAAACATAAGCACATAAACTGCCATTCACTAGTTGGGATCAGTACGATTTTTAATTATTTATGCTAAACCAAGGCCGCATTTATTTGATATTGTATTGATATTGATTCAATATTGTGAAATATTATTATAATTTAAAATTTTCAGCTGCTTTCTAGTTTAATATATTTTAAAATGTAATTTATTCCTGCGATTTAATACTGAATTTCCAGCATCATTACTCCAGTCTTCAGTGTCACATGATCCTTCAGAAATTGTTCTAATATGCTGATTTGATGATCAACAAAACAGTTGTGCAGCTTCATATTTTTGTGGAACCTGTGATACTTTTTTCATGATTCTTTGATGAATAAAAAAGTTAAAAAGAAAATTTTTTATAAAATTAGAAGTGTTTTCTAACAATATCTTTATCACTTTTTATCAATTTAACACACTCTTGCTGAACACAAGTATTAATGTATTAATTAGAATAAAGAAAGAAAAAGAAAGAAAGAATACTGACCCCAAACTTTTTTTATTTTTAATCATCAAGGAATCCTAATCATCAAGGTTTTACAGGTTCCAAAAAAAAATAAAAAAATAAAATAAAATAAATAAAAATAAGCAGCACAATGTTTTCAACATTGACTATAAATCTACATGTTAGAATGATTAGAATGCTACATTTTATCTTTCAGGATTCTTTGATGGATACAATGTTTAAAATAAAAGCATTTATTTGAAATAGAAATCTTTTGTAGCATTAATAATGTCTTTACAGTCAGTTTTGATCAATTTAATTCTTCCTTGCTGAATAAAAGCATTAAAGGGGTCATATGATGTTGCTAAAAAACATTATTTTGTGTATTTGGTGTAATGAAATGTGTTTATGTGGTTTAAGGTTCAAAAGACACATTATTTTCCACATACTGTACATTTCTGAAAATGTACAGTATGTGGACTGCCTTTCTGAAACGCGTCGATTTTTACAAAGCTCATCGGTCTGAAAAGCGAGGTGTGCTCTGTTTGGTCAGCTATCCAGTGCGCTGTGATTGGCCGAATACCTCAAGCGTGTGATTGAAATGTTACGCCCCTCACTATACTGTGATGCCCTGTCCGGCCGGAGCGATGAGACAAAAACATTAAAACCCATTTAAACTAAGCATTTGTTGCATCCAGTGGGGACATAATTACGGATTATAATGACTTAGACTGTCTTTTTATGCGTTGCGTTGCGTTGCATCGCGCCGCCGCCGCGTAAACATAAAACCATGTCTGCATTTGTGATCGGAGAAATGACAAACAACAAGTGCTACTCTACACTGCTCAAAACTCTCGTTTGAATAATCAGTGGCAAATCCTTTAAATATGAAAACATACTTACAGGCTGTGAGTCAGCAACAAGATTTATATTTGCTCAATTTTCCTGAGATTTTTTACTTTCATATTTTTGAATATTATACTGATATCTAATAATAATTATAATAATATGAAAAATATAATAATAATAATAATAATAATTATTATAATTATTATTATTTTATTTCAGTTAACAGCAAGAGCACTGGCAACTTAAATTGTTAAAATCAATTCATGTCACAATGTCAGTACAACAGAAATATTTAAAATGCCATACATGCATGCACATATATTTTTATGTCCAATTATTTTGTTTAATTAGTTAAAAATATATAGCAAATTATATAAAGAAAATTTATATAATTTACTTACTGTCATGTACGTGTTTCATAGGAGTCTTAGCTCTGAAATTCATATAACATTCACCATAGAGCTTAAAAAACTTGAATGAAAAAGAATAACAGAACAAATGCACAGTAACCATTACTCATGTAATACCACTGAGACAAATGGGCTCCACTGAGAGTTCTAGAAGACAAAGTTATTCTAGAATAGCAACACAGTTTGATCATTACCTCTACAGAGCGACGAGATGGAAAATAAACCTTAAACACAAAGCAGCAGGACGCCCAAGAGAAAGAAAGAAAGAAAGAGAGTGGATGAGTCTGCAGAGGCAGAGAGAGAGATATTTTGGCCAAAATGCCAGTTTAATTTGCTCAGGGAAGGAACTTAAAACCACAGATAACAGCGAGGGTCGTCTTCAATGTCAAGATGGATTGTCTCCTTATGACAGCGCCAGCCATAGTTAAATGTTTGTCTCTCTTGATACAAATGAGCATTTCAACAACTATAGTGCATTTGAGACTGTATTAACTGTCGATGACAGCTCAGAAATAAAAGAAAAGCTAATGATTTAAGTCTAGAAATATACCTGCCTTTGCTGTAAAGGATAAAAATTGTACCAAACAGGGCAAATACTTAGCTACACTTCACTTTTTATTGGTGCCATGTACAGTATATATACATACATTACTATTTGAAAAATGAATGAATGAATGAATGAATGAATAAATGAATGAATGAATGAATAAATAAATAAATAAATAAATAAATAAATAAATAAATACAATTTTATTCTGCAAGGATGCATTACATTGATACATTGATGAATGAATGAATAAATAAATAAATAAATAAATAAATACAATTTTATTCTGCAAGGATGCATTACATTGATCAAAAGTGATTTTTTTTATGAGGGTTTTACGTTAGAAAATATTTCTATTTAAAATGTTCTTTGGAACTGTCTAGTCATTCTTCTTTATATATATATATATATATATATATATATATATACACCTCCCCACACCCACCCAAAAATAATACAAAAAAAAA
>NW_015505291.1:975942-984878 GCF_001515645.1 Sinocyclocheilus grahami
TACATAAATATATATAGAAACAATGTAATATTTCTGAATTTACTGCAGTTTACATTTACTTAAAAAAAATCTTACGGACCTCAACATTATTTATATAATCTTCTTTACAATTATCTTCCTATTGTTATTATTTTTAATTATATGCTCATACACATGTTGAAACAACAAATTAATAAATGTTAGATGTTAGATATCAACTGATAATTATTTCCAATAATTAAGTTACTGAATCTAATGAATGGTAATGAATCTAGCATCATTTAAAAACTCTATTACTGTTTTATTTTCAGCTATCATCATGTTGAATTCACTACTCAGCTGTGGTATTTCACCCCGTTGTTAATGTAAGCGTTTAAGAACGCATCCCTCTTTATCAAAAGCTGGTTGCCAGTGCTGTGTTTCCCTCATTTGTGAGACAGCCGACAATAGGATAAAAGCAGGTAGCGCCCCGTGCGGCTGTCCACATATGGTCCGCATTAGAGCCGGGACCGTCCCGCTGAACTCCGCCCCCGCACCCCTGAGTGGCTCAGCCCGCTGACAGACAGGTTCTGATTCCACATATGCTGAAATCCAGAAAGCGTTACATGGTCTCTTTGATTCTGGCTGATTTATTGGGCCTTGGCACCAGTTGTGAATGTCTTCAGCGACGGAGAGGCTGGTCTGTGTAAGAGGATAGTGTCTATCGGATGGCAGGCCGACAGCACAACAAATGCCGCACCATTTCCACATATTATTCAGGCTTACGAAGGCTATGCGTTTCAGCCGCCCCCTTCTGCGGCCTGCGCACCAACACTGAACATATGTTACCAGACCCCCATAACCACTATTTAATTGCTTTCGGTAAGAGATGGACCCGCTCATACTCTTTTACAATGAGCAGTCTCTTGGCTGAGCTATTCTCTCTTTTACGTTTTCATCACCATTTTTCTTTCCTGAAGTTATGTCAGCTATTGGAACCGGTTGTGAGGCTGTTTTAATATATTGGCTGAAAGGGACCGTTCTTAAATTTTAATTAAAAAGAATTGTCAGATGTTTCCAATAGAAATGTGATTGTGCGATTGTTCATCCTCTCTCTCTGAAGCACGACCGGCTCAGTTCCAGGTATTCTCTGGAGAGAAGATCCAAAATCTTTTTTGGTTATTAATAGAGACTCATACCCAGAATGACAAAAACTGAAAAGAAAAGAAAATCAATATTGATTCTATTAAAAAATTCCCCTGGTCTTATTGTGCACTATTATTTAGTAAACCTTATTCTAAAGATAAAGACTTTAATCAAAATGTAATATCTTTCTCAGAAACAGCTTTTCTTTCTGCTGACATAAACAAGGCTGTATAGTTGGGGGAGGGGGGGGAATATAGAGGGACACACAAGTCTGTGACTTCGACTCAAGTCACACTTCAGTTGTGGCAAAATAAATAAATAAATGACTTAAGTCTTAACTTGGACTCAAGACTTCAACTGAACTCCACCTCAGAGACTTGTTAACATGTCTGGCAAAGATACATGTACAATATAATATGATACAAGAAAAACAGCTAGCAATGTTGTGCTTTGTCCACTGTTGTCAAACCCTACATCACTACTAAATGGAAAAGTCACAGTACTGAAGAATGTATATCTAAAAAAGTTTATCTTGCCACTGTCATCTGAAGTTATCCAAACCCCTCAAATATTATCCATTTCATGCTACACATAAGGTTGATCTACATGAAGACTGTCAATGTCAGCGATTCAACAGTCCAGCAGTGGTGGGAACAGGGCTTTCGGCCAAATGTTTGCATTGCAGATGAAGGTCGTATCAGGTCCGTGTCCGGCACTTCATAATTATACCATACACTAATCCCAGCGCTCAGTCGGAATGCTATAAGCACATCTCCACCCTGAACTCTTCTCAAATTTAAAACCAAAACACTACACTAATTCAATTAGTTAATAGAGGATAACACCACACTAAATGGGGATTGATTGGAATATACGCATATGTTCTCAAATTCTAATTACCTATAGGGTTACTCTGCCCGTCATCAAAGCGACCGCATAATTCCACAGCTGAATCCGTGTTTAGCTTCCCAGCGTCATTCTATTAGCTGGGAATAACTAGTGGCACCTGCTCATCATGCAGCTTTCCTGAGTTTACAGCTGACTCATGACCCTCTCAACAAGGTGCAGCACGCAAACAAGCTATTTAGCCATGTCAGGGGATAATATAATGTGATTTCTGGTGCATCCATGAATAACCGAGTACCAGTGATGTCCATTCTAAGTGGATCCATTCTGCATAAGAAGTTCAGTAAGTCCTGACAGCTGAATCACTGATAGACACTCATAACGGACAGTGGAGATGTGCCAAAGAGCCGTCTAATTTATGATTCATCATCATCTAATAACCGTTTAAATATCTATGTAACAACTTACAGTAGTTTGGCAACATGTCAAGCATTCATCATAGACTTTCTCTCAATCCTGACAAAAAAAAAAAAAAAACTTACATGAGATGATGGACTTCTCTGTGGTAGAACTTTACATTTGGACCCAGGGATATGACAGTTAACTAAAATAAAAAATTTAACTAGTTTACAAAGTAACAAAATTACTGTACTAAAACTTTAACTAAAATTATAATAAAAACAGAAAATGTAAATCCTAAACTGATTCAAAATATTAATAAAACTATAATAGTATCTTAGTGATACTAAAATAACACTGGTTGGGTCTTCTAGAGCAGTTATGCACATCTTATGACAAAAAGAAAGAAAGAAAGAAAGAAAGAAAGAAAGAAAGAAAGAAAGAAAGAAAGAAAGAAAGAAAGAAAGAAAGAAAGAAAGAAAGAAAGCATGAAGACTCTGGAGGGATAGAAAGTGTGCAATGATTTGATGGATTTTAACTCTAATCATTTATTCGGCAAATATTTAGCATAATACAAAATGAATTAGTTAGGCTGACTACTTTATGCAGACTGTGTTGTTTTACTATTATTTAGTATATACTATTATATCATTTAATATTTAAAATGAGCTTTTATTTTTAGATTTTCAGTTTTAATTTAGTTTAGTTTAAGTTTTAGTTATTTTGTTAGGTGCTTTGGTATTTTTCATTATTTTTTAAACATATTTCTATTCAATTTATATATATTTCAGTTTTAGTATTTATTTCATTTTATTTCTAATTGTCTTTAAGTTTTTCAAGATTAAGTTTTGCATTTAGAATTTGTATTTTATTTTATTTCGGCTTTATTTCAATTCAATTAAAGAACATGATTCTAAAGTACATAACTTTACATCTTTAACTTCTATCTTTAACCATAGTCAGGGTAGATTCCATATTTAATCTAATGCTAATTTGGTATGTGGTATGTGTGGATTGACATTTTATCGTTTTAGGTTCGAGTTGTTTATATTTATTATTGAATATTATTTGATGAAATGTGTTCTTGATTCTTAATTCCAAAAAAATAACATCAACAACAACCAAAAATATCCACATCAACAGTTAAACAATGCAATTGTTATTTATGTCAATTGTTGTTAGTTGATGCTATACAGAATTAAACGAGTAGTTCCCCTTTCACAGCCTCCTTTTTATTCATAAATAAAGCATGTCTACCTTGACTAAGGTTATATGAAACCGATCACATTCAGCATGTTTCTGAATCTTGAGCTAACCAACAGTCAGTGCTTGGAATAGCTGGTTACAGCTTAGAAAGTAAGTAGCCTAGCAGTAGCCAATCTTGCCAGCAGATAATGCAACGTACAGCAGAACTGCAAATACATTGTGTGCTGTGCTCCGGGAGCATGTTTGTTTACACATGGCTTGAGATAATTAGCCAGAAGTAATGACCGAGCTATGATGACAGCCACGGAAACTCGATGCCGTTGCACTTCGTGCTCCTCCGCCCGGCCTGAGCAACAGCGGGGTGGAGGTGTCACATCTATTTTTGCCCACCGGCTGCCGAAGCTCTTCTGGCGCCAGCCCTAGGGAGCCGCGGTGCTAGAGCTGACAGAGCCGGTGTGGTTATTTGCCCCTTTACACCCTCCCACAACCCCTTACCTCCTGGGAGCCGAACAGAATGCTACACTAGGAACATTGTCAGGACAGGTCAAGGCGCCGGACCCTCGCAGCAACTAGCATGAGAAATGCACAGAACCTGTCCGTGACGCCTCTAGAGAATGACTTTTGCCTTTACTCCAGGTGTAATTCGGCCCCACAAACGATAGTTGCGCAGAGATTTGTGTACTTGTTTTAGGATCACAAGTGAGATTTGCAACGTGTGGCAGAACAAACACATTGTGTGCATACCTCAGTCCTGCATGTCCAACATCAGTCTCGTGGGTCTTCTGCACCCGAATACCAGATCTTCCTCAATTTCAAAATAAACCAGTGTGGTATGAAATTCATGCCACTTGTGTTTTCTGTGACTTTAGAGGGAATCTAGAGATCTTGTCTTGGATATCTAAAAGCACAGCAAGTGAAGGGTTTGATCATTCGATTTTAGCAGAGATTGAGTTCAATCTAGTTCTGTATCTTTGACAAACTCACTATTCATCTGTTGTTGAGGCACAGAGCTTTCTGTTTAATTTAATCTGACAAGCTAGAACAGAAATCCTCATATTTTCAATTACACTTCTTGAACACAAATATCAATACTTGGGAAATTATTCAAGGAATAGTTCACTCAATAATGAAAGTTCTGTCATGATTTAATCACCCTAAAGTTGTTCTAAACCTGCATGAATTTCTTTTTTCTGCTGAACACAAAAGACGATATTTTGAAGAATGTGGGCAATCAAAAAGTTTCTGGTCTCTATTGACTGCCATAGTGTTTTTTTCTTTCTTTCTTTCTTTCTTTCTTTCTTTCTTTCTTTCTTTCTTTCTTTCTTTCTTTCTTTCTTATACTATAGAAGGGAATGGGGACCAGCAACTGTTTGGTTAGCAACATTCTTCAAAATATCTTCTTTTATTTTCAAAGCAGACAGAAAATCATACAGGTTTGGAACAAACTGAGGGTGAGTAAATGATGACACAATTTTAATTTTTGGGTGAACTATCCCTTTAAATTCTTTATTAAAGGGGTCATATGATGCGATTTCAAGTTTTCCTTTCTCTTTGGAGTGTTACAAGCTGATTGTGCATAGATAAGATCCCTGAAGTTGCAAAGACTAAAGTCTCAAAACCAAAGAGATATTCTTTATCAAAGTTAAGACTCTGCCACACCCCCCTAAAATGGCTCGTTCTAACACGCCCCCACATATCTACGGAATATCTTATTATTATCAATGTTGAAAACAGTTGTGCTGCTTCGTAATTTTTTTCTGGACACATTTTTTCAGGATTCTTTTATGAATAGAAAGTTCAAAAGAGTAGCATTTATTTGAAATAGAAATCTCATCAGACATTATGAATGTCTTTACAGTCATCTGTGATCAGTTTACTGTGTCCTTGCTGAATAAAAGCATTAATTTCTTTCAGAAAAAAAAAAGATATGAAAGGTATTGAAGGATGGATCCTACACTCTAAAAAATGCTGGGTTGTTTTAATCCAATGTTGGGTCAAATATGGACTAACCCAACTGTTGGGTTAAAAAGTTAATTTAAAAATGTAACCAAAATGTAACCCAACAGTTGGGTTAGTCCATATCTGACCCAACATTGGGTTAAAACAACCCAGCATTTTTTTTAGAGTGTAACCATATCTAAATCTGGGTGGATATTTTTGACTTAAAACAGTAAATAACTAACTGAGAAATGTCCAAGCAACCACCCAGAACACTCTACCAACTGCACAGCGACATCCATCCTCAACAGAAAATGTACAAATCTAGTGCAGTCTCTATGTTTGTGCTTTCTGCAGTGGTGAAACTGCAATTCTGATATTTGATCCACATCTTACACACACCGTGTAAGACATCTGTTGACGACACTGAAGCATAAAACACCCGCGAAGCATGTTCTAGCTGAGAAAACGTCAATGAAATTATTGACAGAACATTTCAGCTGATCAATTATCAGTAATGAATCCCTCTGTAATCATTAGCTTGCAAACCTAAACCACCAGTGTTCAGCTGCGTTGCAGTTCCTGGAGGAGGTGGCAGCATGACACCCCGGTTTTTTTGAAAGACAGACACTAACATTTGAAAGGGCTGGGGGACTCTGGGGGGGAGGCCACTGCTGACCTCCAAATGCTGCTCATTCCTTGCCGGTCTTGTGCGTGAAACATTTCTGTTGACACCCAGCAATGTGGCGTTGATGAGTTAATCTAGCAGCTGAGTGTGTCCTTTACCTAAGAGGTCCTGTACTGAGGCTAAGCCTCCCTCTACATACAAACATCTCAAACAAATCTACCTGGCATTTTATCAGTCATCTTTGAAATCTCAGGATCTGATTCATGACTTCATCCATTTCACCTGGAGTTTATCTGAAAGTCACTTCGGAGCCGTCTAACTGTGGCAGAGGGGAAATGCAGGAAAGGGGAGGTGGGGTGACTATAAAAGGTTCGGCCATGGCTGTCTCAGCTAAGTGGGACAATTTAGATACCTTAGACAAACACATCAAAAGACCCCCAAGATGGATGGGCCAAAGCACTGTCACTGTGGATCCCGACGTCTTGATGGATGGAGATCCCCAATCTAATGATGCCTCATGCGTATCAGTGTCCACAGCTGCATGTTTCCAGCAGTATAAGGCAGAATAGTGTTGGCTATAACTTTAGTATTTCTGAACCTCAACCTGGGTTAGCATTAACTCGAGACACTAAAAATAGGCTTAGCGTGTGTTCTGCTATGAATGTGAAATGTATCCCAGTGAGTGCTCGCGCATTGTTTGACTTACGGCGTTACAGAATTAGAGCTCCCAAAAGATGCCAGTAGCCTTGTCTTCACTGACTTCTCATAATTCTATGATCTATCTATCTATCTATCTATCTATCTATCTATCTATCTATCTATCTATCTAAATTATGGCACGACACCACAAGTCAATACAGTAACAATTTTTGAAGTAAACATTAAAGGCCGGGACACACCAAGCCAGGACACACCAAGCCGTCGGCTCTCGTCGGCGGCGTCGGGGCCATCGGCGCGAGTGAGAGCTCTGATTGGATGTTCAGTTTAGCGAAGAGTCAGTGCCCGAGAATTAAAGGGAAAGTGAAGAAAAAAAGCAAGTAAACGAAGGAGGTACTGACAGAAGGCTGTTTAAATGTTACGTGATCTTTCCCAATCATTCTAATACGCGAATGTATTCATGACAACATGAGCCGCTTAAAATGATTATCAAAGTTGATATTCAAAATGGTAAGCAAGCGCTGCTTTGTTTACGTTTCGAATATCTGCATTTATCTCGTACGTATATCTTTGTTTCGGTTTCTCCTTTTGAATGACGAATATATACTATTGATAGCTGCTGATATAGACAGTTAATTCCTCTCACGCATGCGCAGACGTGTTAGTTTGCTGTCGGCTATAGTCTGTGTGGTGTGTTCGAGCGCAGTTTTTTGGTCCGACTCTGCCGACGTGAGGCGACAACACCGTCGGCTTTCGTCGCCGCTAGTTCTTTGAAGTCGGCTTGGTGTGTCCCGGTGTTGTGCCGAATTCTGCACCCCTGCCAGATTATGCACCCCCTCGTTGAAGTCGCTATCTGATTGCCTAATCCCAACCCCACCCCTAATCCTAACCCCTCCCCCACACCTACTCCTAAACCTACCAATACTAGGCGGTGCATAATCTGGCAGGGTGCAAATTTCGGCACTACACCGGCCTTAAAACAACTGTTTAGAATGACAAGATTTCATAAATTGCAAATTATGCATTATCAATTTAAATACACACTAATTTACATATATTTCCAGCACAGATCTGAACAATGGATGTAGCCAGATTCAAAAGAGTTTAAAAGAGTTCTTTAAAGAGTTTAAAGATTTTTGAATGCCCTTTTTTACTGCCAGGGGACAAACAAAACTTCTTTGCATATCATTGTGACGTGTGAACGGGACTGAACATGACTAGACTCGATTTTATGGTTGTTTTGGAGGAATGGAGGATTTCCATAAAGCTCCTCAAATTAAGAGGTGAATGCCAGTCATGTCGTTGTGATCTTGTTAAAACTGTTTACTGACAAAACAACCTATGTCTTTTTTAACAAGCAGGCACATGCCTACGGGGGTGAAAATCCTCTAAAGCAGAACATGTGGTATGCTCCAAATGTGAGGCAGTATTTCAGCGTGGGAAAGTCCAAATCCCTCTCAGCAGGGGTGCACCAAAGTCTACCACTAAATTAGGTGTGTATATAGTAAAATTAGAAGCATTACAGTGAAAGTGCTTGAGATGTTCTCTTTGATGCACGGTTTTAGTTCACTAGAATCGTTTTCAGTCGAAAGTAAAGATGCATTCGAGGCTGGTGTAAAGACACTGTTTATTTGTCGACACTTTGAAGCCATAAAACAGGTTGTTACCAAGATATATGGCAGCTTTTTCTTTGAATATCTGAGTGTTTGTATGGGGCATGGTGAAAAAAGGAACGGCTCGAGGGTGTTTATGTGATCTTTAAGCTATTGGACCAGTGCTTCAAACCAAGTGCTATCTGATTAGAGAGGCCATTCGATTTAGCCTGTCAACGCAGAGATAACCCTCACCGACTAAAGATAATACTCCCACCGCTTCCCCAAAAACTCAGTGAATACATGCCTACACTAAAGAAAACCTTCAAATTAATGGTAAAAAACTGACAGCTGTAGCTACAATAAATTCACTTAATAAAATAAAGTACAGTGATAAATAAAATACAGTGACAATGCTCATAACCATATAAAGGTATAATTAAAATTGAGGTTTATTGTGGTTCTAACCTATTTGAACTACTTAAATCTGCCTTATATATATATATATATATATATATATATATATATATATATATATATATATATATATATATATATATAAACAC
>NW_015505291.1:987543-1035854 GCF_001515645.1 Sinocyclocheilus grahami
ATATATATATATATATATATATATATATATATATATATATATATATATATATATATATAAACAATCACAATAGGTTAATTAAAAAGGTCATATAATGTCTTAAAGTTAATCAAATTTGGCTTTTCATCGAACCATGGCTAATAAACAATGAAAGAAAGTATTTACATTGTATTTATATTTTAAATAATTAATAATTTTTAAATGTGTCACCAAATGACATCTGGGAGAGTCTGATATTACTGTAAATTCTTTAGGACAATTCAGATGTTTTTTTTTACTTACAATTCACTTACATTTTAAAAAGTACGCTGTAATTTTTTTTTTGAAGTTGCAAATAAAACAGATTAGTGGAGTATGTTTTTAAAGAAGGTCTTTCTACTTAAAACAACAACAGCAGCAACAACAAAACTATTCACATTTATTTCAATGTGTTACTTTTTGTTTCTTTATAATTATTTGTGAAATTTACTAGATATTTCTAAGTGAAAATAGTTTCAAAGTAAATCCAACACCATTTTTTTAAAGTTTATGTATAGAAAATATTTTTTCATTGTATATGGTAACATTATCAGTTGGTAATGCAGTGTTTCTGAATTCTTTATCAGTTAAAAGTTGCTATATGTGTATGCATGTATGTATATATAAGTACTACTAAACAAAGGGTTTGAGGATTTCACAACAAACCTTTTGAATTGTGGAATGTTTCCCATGTGAAATGAGATTAATTGAATCTGTTCTGACTACTAATAATATAAGATAACATTTATTTTTCATCATTCTAATTACAGCCACTGACATTGTACAACAACACGAAAAAGCCTCCAGTCTGAAGGTGGAAAATCATGGACTGCTGTGAAGATAATGTTTGGTAATTACCCTCGTCACGGTGTGTGATGATTTCATTTCCTGTACCGTGAACTCATCGCGTTTGGCTCTGATGGTCAGACAGGAAGCTCGGTCTAACACCTCTGGGTCATTAGGCAAATTCCTTCTATAGAGAAACTGAGAAAAAGACAGATTGAGAGATGAGACAAGAGCGAAATTGTCCAAAGCCCTGCTGAGCTGCAGAGATTCTTTGCTTTAGCAATGGATGGAGTGATTGTGAGCAGATGACTAATGAATGAAGTGAGGCAGTGCTGCCCCTGTCTGTCCTGAACAGCAACACTCTTCTTTCCTTCCTCTGCCTGCCCTACAGAAATTCCCACTGCGATTGAGATATACCTCACTACATAGTGTGTAAACACTGAATGCTATATTTAAAATAAATACATACATTTTCAAACAACAGCAACAGGATTAATATATTGTTCTTCTGTCAATCAAAAGAAAAAAAAATACACTAAGAACATTATATAGGCTACTATAATGTGTCCAACTCCTGGTTCAGTGATGCATATTTCATAATTAAAGCCAAATGCAACAGTGGTGGGAAATATTGATTTTAGTAGAGGACATATTGCTAAACCAAAAGAATGTGCCGCTTGAGTAACTACAGATTACAGTTCAGCTTGTTCATAATTAATTGGATATTGATTTCTATATAAAAAAAATGACCATCAAGCTGAAAAATAAAGGTATTGACCTCTCAGTTCCCATGGTGATCGTCTATATCTTAGAAAGTGACATTTACTTCAGATGTACTTAAAAATAGCTGATATTGCTGCTAGCCAGTTTTACCTTATAGGTAACACTTTACTTGAAGGGGTGTGCATAAGACTGACATGAAACCTTCATAATCATGACATGACACATGTCATGAATATGAAGGAGGTTTTATGCATGTTTATGACAACTGTTATTAAGTGTCATTCGCTCAGTTATGTCATTTTTAATGCAAATATGACATTATTTGACCTAACCCTAACCTAACCCTACCCCTACCCCTACCCCTACCCTTACCCCTAACCATAGCCCATAACAAAGACATCTCAAACAATGTCATCTTTGCATTAAAAATGACATAACTGAGCGAATGACACTTAATGACAGTTGTCATAAACATGCATAAAAAACCTTCATATTCATGACATGTGTCATGTTATGATTATGTAGGTGTCATGTCATGATTATGAAGGTCTTATGCACACCCCTTCAAGTAAAGTGTAACCGAAATAATTGTAATATTGTGAAATGTCTCCAGTTATTCATTGCTCCAGTGTTCAGTGTCACATGATCCTTCAGCAATCATTGTAATATGCTGATTTGCTGCTCAAGAAACATTTATTCTTACTATCAATGTTGAAAAAAGTTGTGCTGCTTAAGAATTTGTGGAAATCATTATACATTTTATTTCAGGATTATTTGTGACCCTGTACCACAAAACCAGTCATAAGTAGCACTGGTTTATTTGTAGCAATAGCCAACAATACATTGTTTGGGTTGATTGTTTGCATTGCTAAGAACTTCATTTCGACAACTTTAAAGGCGATTTTCTCAATTTTTAGATTTTTTGCACCCTCAGATTCCAGATTTTCAAATAGTTGTATCTCAGCCAAATATTGTCCTATCCTAACAATACATCAATGGGAAGCTTATTTATTCAGCTTTCAGATGATGTATAAATCTCAATTTTAAAAAAAATTGACCCTTATGACTGGTTTTGTGGTCCAGGGTCATATTTTATTAATAGAAAGTTCAAAAGAACAGCATTTATTTGAAAAAGAAATCTCTTGTGACATATACATGTATTTACTGTCACTTTTGTCCATGTGCCCTTGCTGCACCAAATCAATCAAAAGTTTAAGACATCCATTAGGTCTGTTTCCCTTCTAAGACCCATAGCACACCATGTGATGTCTGCCTCTGTTTCTTCATCTGAGACAAATTTTGGGGATCAGGGAAAATCATAACAGGATTATCATATCAAACACTAACTGCAGTCCTCCTGCAGTTCCTCATGCTCCCTGGACATACGGATCTACAGCGCACATGGAAACGTGACCCAACATTTCACAGAAACTCACTGTACGTGACTCTTTGCTAAACACTGCTCCACCTGCCAAACACTGAACATATCAATGACACATGAAAATCTTGCTAAGTATGTGTTTGAAACCTGATTTTAGATGGTTAGAAAAAAATTGAAAATTATTTAGTCTAGAAGAATAAATATATTAAAGAAATTGTTCACCCAAAAACGAATATTCGCTTAAAATGTACTCACCCCCAAGCAGTCCAAGATGTAGATGAGTTTGTTTCTTCATCAGAACAGAATTGAGACATTTAGCATTACATCACTTGTTCATCAGTGGATCCTCTGCAGTGAATGGGTGCCGTCAGAATGAGTCCAAACAGCTAATAAAAAAAACACAGTAATCCACAAGTAATGTAAGTAATCCGCAAACTGCATATTTGTAATGAACAAACCCATCATTAAGATGTTTTGTTCAACAAACCATTTCTTACAACTAAAATATGAGTCCTATATCCTTAATATTGCTTTCTCCAGTGAAAAAGTAATCTCATCTGTATCAGGAGAGAAATCTGCACAGATCAAGCATTGTTTACAAGCCAAAACAGTCCAAATCAGTTCCAAACAAATATGTTGGTGGATTGTGATGTGAGAGAACAACAGGAGACTTTTTCACTGGAACTGGAATTATGGACTTGTATTTTGTCCAGAAGTGACAGTTTAACATTAAAACATCTTAATGATGGATTTGTTTCTTACAGACAGCTTTTCGCTTCACAAGATTGATGGACTGGAGAGATGTGGATTACTTGTGGATTATTATGAAGTTTTTATCAGCAGTTTGGACTCTCATTCTGACGGCACCCATTCACTGCAGAGGATCCATTGGTGAGCAAGTGATATAATGTTACATTTCTCCAAACCTTTTGAAGAAACAAACTCGCATATGTTGAATGGATGGAGGTGGAGAAAATGTCCAAGCAATTTTCATTTTTTGTGTAAACTATTCCTTGCATTTACTAACTAACTAAATAAATCCTGTGCAGATTAATTTGTTTCAGTTATACAATATGTTGCATTTTCTGTGATTTCACTATTGTTTGCCATTAATCACATGTCATTTAGGGCTTTTAGGTTGATGTCACACATCACTGTCTGGCCCCAGAACACATTAGACTTCAAAGACACACACATGCGCAAAGACACATGTTACTACATGAAACATGTGCAGCGTTTGTTAAGCATCAGTGAACAAAAGGGTGCCCGCACAGCTGCTTATTAAGGTGTGTGTGCATGTGTGTCGGGCCCTGGTCTAATGCCATCTGGCTCTGGCACTCTCCGGAGGCTGGCATGGTGCCATAACCTTACTTCCATCAGGCCGGTAATGCCTGCTTCTATTTCTACAGACAGAGCAAATGGTTGAGCGCAGACTTCACACAGCAGCATTAGCAGGGCCAGATTTTTAGCCAGGAACAGGTCACGTTCATTGTCTGGCATGGGACATGGGCTGTTTAGGATGTTTCAACCCGTGAGGAGAAAAAAAACTGACGGAGGCTATTTCTGTAAACAGGAAGCACAGTGAACTTTTGGGAGACTGTGGAGAGGGTCAAAAAGAGACATGTAGGAACAATAACCACTTCTTTTTTATGTACAGGAACATTATGGTGTATACAATTTTGATACAAGACACTGAAAACTCGGCATAGGATTCATTTTGAAGCAATTTTCACTCAGAAATTGCTAGTAAATTTCACAAATAATTACAAAGAAATGGCAAGTAACATTGAATTAAACATGGAATTTGAAGTAGAAATGTGTGTGTGTGTGTGTTAATATATTTTAAAAAGAATTTTCAGCCACCATTACTCAGTCAAACGATTCTTTAAAAATCATTCTATATATTGCAAATTAAAATGTCTTTATAATCCTAAATTATAGTCATTTGCTCTGCTGATCTCACAAATGACTGTTATGATTCAACCCCAATCCAGTCAATTGCTGATTAAAAAAAAAACTAAAATCCCACCCCATTTAAAATCTATTTTCACTGAGAAATACAACAGATTGTACAAGTAAAATGTTTTGAGCAACATACTTTGACTAAGTATGATTATAACTTTGAGGTGATGCTTGTCTGCCTGCTAGGCATCCATTGTAAGTGTATTACACAACTTTTTGGTTTGTTCTTGCTAAGCTGAATGACAAACTGTCAGCAGGCATCACATATCATGTAGTATTTATTACATTACTCAGGACTGCCCATCCACAAACATACAAGTCTGATTATGTCAATACGTGCACACAAAGACACATACCGTCAACAATAAACAGATGTCGGACCACCTTGGCAGGGCATCATGCATTGTTTCTGTGCATGGCTATTGAGAGGCCGTTTCCACAGCGGCATTGTGGGACATCTGCTGGGCTGCAAAGAGCACCTGTTTCCACAGTAATACAGGCAGGGGCTCTATCACACTCATGTGCAGTTGTGGGATGTATTAGTTGCGGGCGATCATGTGCAGAGACAGCCTTCGCCCCTGGGCCTCCACACACTCTCAAATTCCCCATTAAAACAGTAATAGGAGACACTTGAACATAGCAGTGCCGTGTGTGTGTGCATGCATGTGTTTAGTTGCTAGGGTTTAATCTGGTATAGGATGTGTGTATTTAGTTGCTAGGTTTGGTTATGGGTGCACTGGTGTGTTTGCTCACTTGTCGTTGTTTGGTGTTGGTTGAGCAGGAGAGGGATGCATCCATTCTTTAAGGCTGATGTTAGTCACTTTTTCCATGTTGGAAGATTTCCTGCTATCCCAAATCAATGTGCAACTACATGGTCATAGACATATACATACACATACCTAATTATCATACGTAAAGTTCTTGTGTTGCATTGGTGGTAACTAACCTCATTTCTCCAGGGGACGATAGAGTTTTCAGTAAACCGGATGTGTTCAAGCAGTTAGCTAAAAATATGTTTAGAAGATCCAGCTTAATCAGCACAGTCACTCTTGACCTGAAAGAGAACAATGGCAGATGGCTGAAGTGTCATTATTTTTGTGATTCTGTTTGGTTCCACTTAGGGCTGTCACGATATCAGATTTTTCAAAATACGATTATCGTGGCCACAACAATTCATGATAATGATATATCGTGATATATATAGAAATCTTGCAATAAATAAACAATAATCCATGCTATCAGTCAAATTCATCTTTATTGTCTTTTCCCTTTTTTGACCAATGAATAACACCCTTGCATAGAAAACATTTACACTGAACAGAGACTGAAATGCTAATCATTTTTAGTTTACTACAGCATCAATTGTACTGCAATTTATGAGAATATTTATAATATTTATATTTTTACTCCAAACGAGTGTTTTAAATAACTTCCTTCTGTTAACTGATTCTTTTCACAGAATGAGAAATTATATTATTTTACACTATTCTATGCAGTGATAAATGCTATGTCGATTAGCATTATCTTATAAATACATATAACTGAGATGGCTTGAAGAACACATGAAACCATATGCTGTTGCAATCGTGTGTTGACTGTCTTCATGTTTCATTAGATAAAACATTTCTGCATTACTCATACAGAGACAGCTCAATGCCTACACGGATTTCCTGGAACATCATAAATTCTATTAATCCTATGAATCTTACATGTGGATTTTCTGTGCGAGGGCACCCACCGGAGTCGAGTATTAATGAAACAAATTACATGCGAAATAATTGTAATATTGTGAAATGTCTCCAGTTATTCATTGCTCCAGTGTTCAGTGTCACATGATCCTTCAGCAATCATTGTAATATGCTGATTTGCTGCTCAAGAAACATTTATTCTTACTATCAATGTTGAAAAAAGTTGTGCTGCTTAAGAATTTGTGGAAATCATTATACATTTTATTTCAGGATTATTTGTGACCCTGTACCACAAAACCAGTCATAAGTAGCACTGGTTTATTTGTAGCAATAGCCAACAATACATTGTTTGGGTTGATTGTTTGCATTGCTAAGAACTTCATTTCGACAACTTTAAAGGCGATTTTCTCAATTTTTAGATTTTTTGCACCCTCAGATTCCAGATTTTCAAATAGATGTATCTCAGCCAAATATTGTCCTATCCTAACAATACATCAATGGGAAGCTTATTTATTCAGCTTTCAGATGATGTATAAATCTCAATTTAAAAAAAAATTGACCCTTATGACTGGTTTTGTGGTCCAGGGTCATATTTTATTAATAGAAAGTTCAAAAGAACAGCATTTATTTGAAAAAGAAATCTCTTGTGACATATACATGTATTTACTGTCACTTTTGTCCATGTGCCCTTGCTGCACCAAATCAATCAAAAGTTTAAGACATCCATTAGGTCTGTTTCCCTTCTAAGACCCATAGCACACCATGTGATGTCTGCCTCTGTTTCTTCATCTGAGACAAATTTTGGGGATCAGTGAAAATCATAACAGGATTATCATATCAAACACTAACTGCAGTCCTCCTGCAGTTCCTCATGCTCCCTGGACATACGGATCTACAGCGCACATGGAAACGTGACCCAACATTTCACAGAAACTCACTGTACGTGACTCTTTGCTAAACACTGCTCCACCTGCCAAACACTGAACATATCAATGACACATGAAAATCTTGCTAAGTATGTGTTTGAAACCTGATTTTAGATGGTTAGAAAAAAATTGAAAATTATTTAGTCTAGAAGAATAAATATATTAAAGAAATTGTTCACCCAAAAACGAA
Organism: Sinocyclocheilus grahami; assembly: GCF_001515645.1. NCBI lineage: Eukaryota > Metazoa > Chordata > Actinopteri > Cypriniformes > Cyprinidae > Sinocyclocheilus > Sinocyclocheilus grahami. The sequence goes on from NW_015505291.1 coordinate 995,218, forward strand.
TATTCGCTTAAAATGTACTCACCCCCAAGCAGTCCAAGATGTAGATGAGTTTGTTTCTTCATCAGAACAGAATTGAGACATTTAGCATTACATCACTTGTTCATCAGTGGATCCTCTGCAGTGAATGGGTGCCGTCAGAATGAGTCCAAACAGCTAATAAAAAAAACACAGTAATCCACAAGTAATGTAAGTAATCCGCAAACTGCATATTTGTAATGAACAAACCCATCATTAAGATGTTTTGTTCAACAAACCATTTCTTACAACTAAAATATGAGTCCTATATCCTTAATATTGCTTTCTCCAGTGAAAAAGTAATCTCATCTGTATCAGGAGAGAAATCTGCACAGATCAAGCATTGTTTACAAGCCAAAACAGTCCAAATCAGTTCCAAACAAATATGTTGGTGGATTGTGATGTGAGAGAACAACAGGAGACTTTTTCACTGGAACTGGAATTATGGACTTGTATTTTGTCCAGAAGTGACAGTTTAACATTAAAACATCTTAATGATGGATTTGTTTCTTACAGACAGCTTTTCGCTTCACAAGATTGATGGACTGGAGAGATGTGGATTACTTGTGGATTATTATGAAGTTTTTATCAGCAGTTTGGACTCTCATTCTGACGGCACCCATTCACTGCAGAGGATCCATTGGTGAGCAAGTGATATAATGTTACATTTCTCCAAACCTTTTGAAGAAACAAACTCGCATATGTTGAATGGATGGAGGTGGAGAAAATGTCCAAGCAATTTTCATTTTTTGTGTAAACTATTCCTTGCATTTACTAACTAACTAAATAAATCCTGTGCAGATTAATTTGTTTCAGTTATACAATATGTTGCATTTTCTGTGATTTCACTATTGTTTGCCATTAATCACATGTCATTTAGGGCTTTTAGGTTGATGTCACACATCACTGTCTGGCCCCAGAACACATTAGACTTCAAAGACACACACGCGCAAAGACACATGTTACTACATGAAACATGTGCAGCGTTTGTTAAGCATCAGTGAACAAAAGGGTGCCCGTACAGCTGCTTATTAAGGTGTGTGTGCATGTGTGTCGGGCCCTGGTCTAATTCCATCTGGCTCTGGCACTCTCCGGAGGCTGGCATGGTGCCATAACCTTACTTCCATCAGGCCGGTAATGCCTGCTTCTATTTCTACAGACAGAGCAAATGGTTGAGCGCAGACTTCACACAGCAGCATTAGCAGGGCCAGATTTTTAGCCAGGAACAGGTCACGTTCATTGTCTGGCATGGGACATGGGCTGTTTAGGATGTTTCAACCCGTGAGGAGAAAAAAAACTGACGGAGGCTATTTCTGTAAACAGGAAGCACAGTGAACTTTTGGGAGACTGTGGAGAGGGTCAAAAAGAGACATGTAGGAACAATAACCACTTCTTTTTTATGTACAGGAACATTATGGTGTATACAATTTTGATACAAGACACTGAAAACTCGGCATAGGATTCATTTTGAAGCAATTTTCACTCAGAAATTGCTAGTAAATTTCACAAATAATTACAAAGAAATGGCAAGTAACATTGAATTAAACATGGAATTTGAAGTAGAAATGTGTGTGTGTGTGTGTTAATATATTTTAAAAAGAATTTTCAGCCACCATTACTCAGTCAAACGATTCTTTAAAAATCATTCTATATATTGCAAATTAAAATGTCTTTATAATCCTAAATTATAGTCATTTGCTCTGCTGATCTCACAAATGACTGTTATGATTCAACCCCAATCCAGTCAATTGCTGATTAAAAAAAAAACTAAAATCCCACCCCATTTAAAATCTATTTTCACTGAGAAATACAACAGATTGTACAAGTAAAATGTTTTGAGCAACATACTTTGACTAAGTATGATTATAACTTTGAGGTGATGCTTGTCTGCCTGCTAGGCATCCATTGTAAGTGTATTACACAACTTTTTGGTTTGTTCTTGCTAAGCTGAATGACAAACTGTCAGCAGGCATCACATATCATGTAGTATTTATTACATTACTCAGGACTGCCCATCCACAAACATACAAGTCTGATTATGTCAATACGTGCACACAAAGACACATACCGTCAACAATAAACAGATGTCGGACCACCTTGGCAGGGCATCATGCATTGTTTCTGTGCATGGCTATTGAGAGGCCGTTTCCACAGCGGCATTGTGGGACATCTGCTGGGCTGCAAAGAGCACCTGTTTCCACAGTAATACAGGCAGGGGCTCTATCACACTCATGTGCAGTTGTGGGATGTATTAGTTGCGGGCGATCATGTGCAGAGACAGCCTTCGCCCCTGGGCCTCCACACACTCTCAAATTCCCCATTAAAACAGTAATAGGAGACACTTGAACATAGCAGTGCCGTGTGTGTGTGCATGCATGTGTTTAGTTGCTAGGGTTTAATCTGGTATAGGATGTGTGTATTTAGTTGCTAGGTTTGGTTATGGGTGCACTGGTGTGTTTGCTCACTTGTCGTTGTTTGGTGTTGGTTGAGCAGGAGAGGGATGCATCCATTCTTTAAGGCTGATGTTAGTCACTTTTTCCATGTTGGAAGATTTCCTGCTATCCCAAATCAATGTGCAACTACATGGTCATAGACATATACATACACATACCTAATTATCATACGTAAAGTTCTTGTGTTGCATTGGTGGTAACTAACCTCATTTCTCCAGGGGACGATAGAGTTTTCAGTAAACCGGATGTGTTCAAGCAGTTAGCTAAAAATATGTTTAGAAGATCCAGCTTAATCAGCACAGTCACTCTTGACCTGAAAGAGAACAATGGCAGATGGCTGAAGTGTCATTATTTTTGTGATTCTGTTTGGTTCCACTTAGGGCTGTCACGATATCAGATTTTTCAAAATACGATTATCGTGGCCACAACAATTCATGATAATGATATATCGTGATATATATAGAAATCTTGCAATAAATAAACAATAATCCATGCTATCAGTCAAATTCATCTTTATTGTCTTTTCCCTTTTTTGACCAATGAATAACACCCTTGCATAGAAAACATTTACACTGAACAGAGACTGAAATGCTAATCATTTTTAGTTTACTACAGCATCAATTGTACTGCAATTTATGAGAATATTTATAATATTTATATTTTTACTCCAAACGAGTGTTTTAAATAACTTCCTTCTGTTAACTGATTCTTTTCACAGAATGAGAAATTATATTATTTTACACTATTCTATGCAGTGATAAATGCTATGTCGATTAGCATTATCTTATAAATACATATAACTGAGATGGCTTGAAGAACACATGAAACCATATGCTGTTGCAATCGTGTGTTGACTGTCTTCATGTTTCATTAGATAAAACATTTCTGCATTACTCATACAGAGACAGCTCAATGCCTACACGGATTTCCTGGAACATCATAAATTCTATTAATCCTATGAATCTTACATGTGGATTTTCTGTGCGAGGGCACCCACCGGAGTCGAGTATTAATGAAACAAATTACATGCGATAGTCTACCGTATATTGCGACACCCCTACTATATATATATATATATATATATATATATATATATATATTATCTATTATATATATATATCATTATCGTCAACACCGGTATATCGCGACACCTCTGCAGCTCTAGACAATTACATCTGCATGAATAATTTAAGCAGTTAAGTAATGAGGATTCGCCTACAATTAAGTGATGTGATCACAGCATCTTTAAATCAATTAGTACTGTCACTTTCCCACTTGTAAATGTTTTTGTGTGACTATATATTTTTAAACGACCAGCATATACATGTCTGTTTAAAATTTGCAGTTGTTAAAATGTTTTAAATGTTTTTGAAAGTCTCTTATGCTCTGCAAGCCTGCATTATCTGAACAAAAATTGCTGCTCAAGAACATTTCTTTAGTATCATCAACGTTAAAAAAAAGTTTTGATGCTTAATATATATTTGTAACTTTTGGACGGTAGTGTACAACCACAACTTGACAACTTTATTGTCCAGTATGTGGACACCCTCTTTCTGATTAATGGGTTTGGCTAGTCCTTTAATTCTAAGACAAATATTAATGATGTGGCATACAACAGTTGGGTTTCCATTCACTTATTTTTATGGGAATTCAGGGATATTGCAATAAAAAAATGCTGTATGGAAACACCAAGATGCGAATTAAATGTTTTAAAATGCTCACTTGAGAAGGATAAAGTATTAAGAAGACATAAACTTTTATGGAAAGACATTTACCTATAAATAACTTAAATGCACATCCAATGTGAAGAGTTGAGGTTGTGAGGGAAAACCAACTCCTTATTAATGCCAGTGGTTTGGAAAATAAAGCAACACACCTGTCATGTTTGGGTGTCCACCTTCTCTTGGACTGATAAAGTTACCAATCATTTGCACTAAACAAATACATTTTTATATGAAAAATGAATAAATAATTCAAAGTAATTGGAATAATCTGTGCATTAATTGGTTAAAGAACACTCCTCTCTGTTAACACCTTTACATCTAAAACAGTATCCACTATGCCAGCAATCTAACGACACACCTCATAAACTGCAGAGGCCACATAAGGAGCCCTATCATCAGAGGAGATGGAAAAAATACAGAACAAGACGACTCCACCCTGCTTTACAAGAGCAGCTGATATTGGTGTGGATGAAGAGAAGAAAGCTGAGAGAGCTCGCTATGTCCATCTGCTGTGACCTCCACCCACGGCAGGGCTCAGGTTTTTAACACCAAGATTGAAATGGACCTGGTCGGGTTATACATAGGTTTTGGTAAAGTGCATGGCTGCGGGCCAGCAGAACCACACGTGGCAGTCGTGACTGAATGCACTTTTGAGAGATGCTACAGCGTTAATAAGGTGCCAAGAAAAGACACAAGGACAAAGAGCTTATAACTCTAACATTCAAACAGCTTATGACAAGCCACCGTATGCATGAGGCCACTAGCGTTGAGTGAGCGGAGATGAGAGCGCATTTGCAATTCATTCTCGACAGGCTCACGTGAGAGGTGCTGGAAGAGGCAGATAAGCAAGTAGTGAGAGCATCAAAATGTTGATAGAGAGAGAGAGAGAGAAAGCTAAGTAACAGCCAGTTGAAAAAAAAACATCTCCACTACTACTAATAATAAATATGAATATTGAATATTGAGATATGCAGAATTTTTTTTTTACATTCTAGTGTTTTTAAAAATGCTTTAAAGGGGTCATCGGATGCAAAATTCACTTTTGTTGTTGTTTGAACATAAATGTGTGTTGGAAGTGAGTGTAAAATCCACCCAGTGTTTTTTTTTTAAATCCCTATTTTAAAATCCCCTTTCTCAAATCAGGCTGTTCTGAGATTCCTGTCAGAATGACGTAGTTCTGCACAGGCCCCTCCCACGATAGTTGATTGACAAGGCCGTCTTACCTTAGACCCGCCCTGAGTGAGCTGTCATCAATCCGCCATTGTGTCGAGTCCGGTGCAGGGGAAGACAAGAATGTCTCCGATTAAGCGATTGAGGTGTTTTGTTGTTGGATGTAATAATGAACATAGCAGTCATCATTTACTCCAGACATCTGAGCCACTGAAGACGCAGAGGATTAACGTTACTTTCATTTTGAAGGGAATGCGCTGATCACCGAGCTGCCTAAATGCGTCTATGTTAGCACGAATCATTCGTGATCAAGCTTCATCTACACAAGAAGTATAAGGTTTTTTTTATGAATCTTCGCAAATCGCCTTTCCTAATATGTGCTAGTTAGCAAGTTTCGTGACTAAAGTAAACAGTACTGCTCGTCACCCACAGAAGAGAGGGGCGGGATGAGCAGAGCTCATTAGCATTTAAAGCAACATGGACTAGAACAATGTGCTGAAAACAGAGCTGATTTTGACAGGGTAAAAAGGGTGTTTTTTACACTATGATGACAAACAGTGAGAAGTGATGAGGTCCAAAATACTCAATTCACTTCATTATGTGTAAAATCCCTGCAGCACAGTGATCCATAGTAACACCATATTAGAATGATTGATTACCAAATTCATATACTGTATGTATATATGGTATTTACACCTTTTTATGTGTGACCCAGGTGACAAATGTTTCTAAATGTTACTAAAACATTAAAATGTCCAGTTTTTGTATCACAATTCGAGCATTATTTAAATGTTACTAAAACGTTTTTACTAACTTTAACAAAATATGTGATTTAAACATTTATTTATAATCTTCTATTAACATTAAAATGTCCAGTTTTCTAATGTAATTAGAATGTTATTTAAAGGTTACTAAAACGTTTCTTACAGCATTCCTTATTTTCATATAAAATATTACATTTAAATGTATTTTTTAACATTATAACAATGTTTTCTCTCAACATTAAGAACATTCATCAAGTATAAATGTAAGAATATTTTTAAAATGTTGTTCTAAAAAGTTTTATCTTCACATCAACATCATGAGGATGTTCAAAAAACATTTTGTCCTAACATTTTAACTTAAAGGGGTCATCGGATGCAAAATTCACTTTTGTTGTTGTTTGAACATAAATGTGTGTTGGAAGTGAGTGTAAAATCCACCCAGTGTTTTTTTTTTAAATCCCTATTTTAAAATCCCCTTTCTCAAATCAGGCTGTTCTGAGATTCCTGTCAGAATGACGTAGTTCTGCACAGGCCCCTCCCACGATAGTTGATTGACAAGGCCGTCTTACCTTAGACCCGCCCTGAGTGAGCTGTCATCAATCCGCCATTGTGTCGAGTCCGGTGCAGGGGAAGACAAGAATGTCTCCGATTAAGCGATTGAGGTGTTTTGTTGTTGGATGTAATAATGAACATAGCAGTCATCATTTACTCCAGACATCTGAGCCACTGAAGACGCAGAGGATTAACGTTACTTTCATTTTGAAGGGAATGCGCTGATCACCGAGCTGCCTAAAGCAGAGCTCATTAGCATTTAAAGCAACATGGACTAGAACAATGTGCTGAAAACAGAGCTGATTTTGACAGGGTAAAAAGGGTGTTTTTTACACTACCATTGAGAAATTTTAACCAAAGTATGTTATAGACTTTTTATTAAGACTCTAAAGAATCATATCAACTTATATCAAATGGGCATCCGATTAAAAAAATCGGCCCCTTTAAAAAAATGTTTATACACATTATTTATTACTTATTAATAATAAAAAAAGTAGAAATGACAATGTGCTATTAAATATCAGCCCATATACTGTAAAACTGGGTCACACTATCGCGCTATTAACAAACCATTAACTATAACTTTTGCCTCAATAAACTCCTAATTCACTGCTTATTAGTAGTTAGTAAGGTAATTGTTTAGGTATTGGGATTAGGGATGTAGAACATGGTCATGCAGAATATGTTTAGTTTGTATTTATTGATTTATATAGCACATTGAATAACGACCAAAGTGCTGCACAAAAAATTTAATTATTATTTTGACATTTTTTTTTTACATTTATTTAAATAATTACATAAAACGAATAACTATACAAAGCAAATCACATATTTATTTACAAATTTATCACACGTTTAATATGTGCTTTATAAGTACTAATAAACAGCCAATATGTTAATAGGCAACTTGTTAATAATGAGAATTGGTCCCTATTCTAAAGTGTTACTGTAAATGTAACTTTAAACTGACCATATTGTCATGTAAGTGCTGGAAAAACAAATAAATATTAAAAATGTACTATTATTATGATGATGATGATTATTATTATTATTAGTAGTAGTAGTAGTAGTAGTAGTGGTAATATTGATGTTGTAATATATTTTATAATATGTAATAGTAAATATTACGATTATATTAAAGAGATAGTTCACCCAAAATTATTAAAGTCATTAATCACTCACCCTCGTGTCGTTTCAAACCCGTAAGAACTTCGTTCATCTTCGGAACACAAATTAAGATATTTTTGATGGAATCTGAGAGCTGACCCTGCATAGACAGCAACACAACTGAAATGCAGCTCTCAGATTCCATCAAAAATATCTTAATTTGTGTTCTGAAGATGAACGAAGGTCTTACGGGTTTGAAACGACATGAGGGTGAGTGATTAATGACAGAATTTTCATTTTTGGGTGAACTAACCCTTTAATATAATATTCCAGCTCATTTATACTTTTATATATTATTATTGTTATTATTGAATAAATACTAGAATAAATGTTATAGCAAATTTTATTGATATGATACTATATATAAATAAAATGGAATTTGAGTGGACATTGAAAGAAAAAATATTTCTAAATATTAAAATTTCTCTTGTTCATTATTTTCTATTTTATTGTATGCTTCAGGTTGAAAGTAAATAAACTTCTAAACACTCATCATCCACATTTTCATGATCATGACAAGCCTAATTTAGTGCATTACTCTAAACGATTTATCAATCTTTTTTTCCCCACCAAATTATTTTTTCCCCATGTTACTATTCTATGCTTTATTTTGAGCTGGAACAATACCAAAGAACGTTATTTTTTTTATTTCAAAGCAAATGACTGCATAATATCAGCCGATAACCAGCACGATTACAATTGTATACCAACACAAATAACAATTGTGCACCCCTTGTGTGGAGTTGTGCCATTTCCACCAATTTCAACTCGGCAGATAATAAATTAGTGGAAAAAAAATCTCATAGACTCCATATAGATCCTACGGGACTGGAGCCATATTAAATGTTCTTTCAGAAAACATACTCATTAATGTGAGCACAGGTTGGCAATGGTGTAGGCATGAACAGAAGCTTGCCATTTCATTCCTGGCTCAACTTTCAAGCACAGAGCTACCAAAACGGCAAGTTAAGGGTCAGAAGAAATTAAATATCATGGTCGCGAGCCCCCACCTTCTTTCCACTGTAATGTGTAAAGGACACAGGCACTTTGTGTATACGGCAGGGTGTGGAGGCCAGACCACTTCTCACTTTTTATGCTGGAACTGCATCTCCGATTTCCCAGCTCTCCAACCTGAGCAGAAACATGTTGTGCTTGGAGATGAGCCACCTACCGAGCCAATAAACCAAATTAAGCTTTAGTGCAAGTGTGTGTGTGTGTAAGTAAATGCTAAAATATGTATCTCAGGTATTTATTGGCATAGAGAAAGATAAGTATTCAAATGAGTTCAACACTTCAAATTTCTCTTTCTAAATCGCAGTCTCTTCTGAACCGGTGTCTCGTGAGAAAGCGGTAGTGTATCTGGATGACTGACAAGAGATTCTCTCGCTTTTTTCAATCGTTACCGGGTCCTGCAGTGGCAGCTGTGTGGAGATTTAGCCATCATCATTTAGCAAGTCAGAGAAGACATCGAAACGATTCCTCAAGAGAGAAGGGAAGACACAGAAGCTGAATTTGATACTTGCTCATCAGCTGCAGTTGCTCAGAGATGGTGGATCTCCCTGACAGCACAATGTCTCCCAAATGAGGAACGCTGTATTCTCACTGAATTACATTACTGAGCTGTTTCTTTCACGCCCTCTCCTTTTGTCCATCTTTCCTTTCCTGTCTTTCTGTCGAGAATAGCTTTAAACTGCAAAGGCGAGCATTAAAAGGGAGAAATTTAAAGGACAATCTTATTTTGGGTGTTTTTTACTCAATGCACAAAACGAAACAATCAGACGACATTCAGATTAGGGTTGTCAGGATTATTTATACTAATCGAATTATTGTGCACTTCCTGTCGCATATTGACATCTAAATAATAGAGGCAACTATATATATATATATATATATATATATAAATACAAAGCCTTAATGGAAGTTATTGTATAATTCCACGTTCAAAAAAAAAAAAAAGGAAGAAAAAGACTTGCGTGTATAATAAGATAAAACTGTATGATAAAATAACAAATACTTGTCTGCCAAAATTCGTGAGAGGATCATGACATGCCTAATAAAGTGCAACATTACACTATTATTTTAAACTACGTTTATAATTTTTTCCCACCAGTTATGATTAGTTCCCATGTCACCAGCATTTTTAGAAGAGCATGCATAAAAAAAAAAAAATACTCAGAAAGCATTTTTTTGTCCTCCTTTAGGTCCAGTAATTTTTTTCCAACTCATCCTTTGATCATTTTACCCGATGAGCAGGAACGATAGCGAAAGCCATTATTTTTTCATCTCCACCCCACTTGCCTCGATGCTGACCGCAGAGGGAATGCGAGGCAGGGACGGATCGTCAGAAGGGATTCCAAATCAATTTGTCAGCTCAGCCGCTGAGGGCCTGATTGCAGTTTGTTCGATGAAAAAGCGGGAATGCTCAGGTGACTGACGTGGCAGCTGCGACCGTTTCACAGGGGGGATTTGGAAGAGCATCCCAGCGCTGGGCAGCCATTCCCATCCGGAAAGCTGGCCCCATACCAGCCATCCATCAGCAGGGATTTCAACTCCCACTCACTTGGACCCATACAGGATGTGCAGCCGAATACATCGGCTCTGTATCGGAATACCTCTGCCAGTGCGCTTATCGGCCAAAAGCACAGCTTCTTCTGAGTTAGACAGCAAGAAGGCAAGATGTTCTAGAATCATCTCCAATCTTTAGGGTAGTTCAGACTGTATTCATGGTTCTCTGGAGATCACGACAGTCATTATGTTACATTATTGGATCATCGGATGAGCATTTGGACACTTCTGAATGAATGTCCAAAGTGAGCAAAAGCTCACTTTGCAAATATTTTTTTACATGTGTTACCTGCAATGTTGCTGTTACCTGGCATGTGTAGTTTTTTTAATTAATTTTTTTTTTTTTTACTGATGTTTGTTAACATGTATTAAACTAACTATTAAATAAACAACTAGATAAATAAAATAAATAAATGTGACTGACATAAGAGTACCGCAAACATGTGGTATTAAATTATTTAAAATTAACTTAAAATCTAAGAGGATTTTAGAAGCAAATATTTTATGTCAAAGGGGTTCGGGTGACCAAAAATATTTGGGAATTCCTTGTCTAAAGAATCAAACTTATAAGGTTCACCCAGAATCACAACATCAATCCCCTGGGGAAGTAAAGAGTGAACCTGAAGAAGGATAGATGGTTCCACAACAGCTCATGCTTTTGCTCAGATTAAACACATACAGAATGTTTGTTTGCCAATGGCAGTAATTATACAGAATTCTTCTGTGGATACCGAGGCCTTTTCATAACCCGGATCAATACTTCCTTCCAAAGAAGCGAAGAAAGCAGAACATTAACATATGGCTACAATTAATGGGAACAAAATGCAGAATTGCAGTTTTCAATCAGCTTTGATAGAACAGACTAATACACAACTCCATTTGTCAAGAAACACATACCGAAAAAAGGTGGTGTTCCATTTCAGTTCCTCTCCCCCGAAACGTTCCCCAGCAGAGACGTTTATTTCCATTGATCTGGGAATATTTAATAAGAATTTATATTCCGAAAAGACATATTTCAAGATGTTTTCCTTCAGAATTAATAAAACGTTTTGCATGCAAGGAACAGACTATAAAACAGGCCTGACCTGGTCTGATCTAACTCAGAATGGACTTCTAAATGGAAAATACGCATGCCTAAAACTAACACCGCAACATCTCAATATGAACGCTCACCATTTATTTTTCTGCCTCTTGTTTCTGTAGTACAAAGTACAGGTCCTGTGTACAACATTAGAGCATATTCATATCATAATTTTACAAATATAAAAAAAGGAATACGAACTACAACAATAATATAGGAATTAAAATCAAAGTAAGTCTGTTTTAAATGCAAAAAAGGAAAGTTGAATAACAAACATTAATAATAATTGTGCAGGTTAAAATGAGAGTCATATGGAAAACAAAGGCCAGGACAGTAAATGTTTCTTCCTTGTTCTGACAAGGAAAAAAGGCACCAAGAAGACAACAGATTGCATTCATTAGAAGCATTGAATTCCTTTGATATCACTGAAAATGAATTATGTTCATGAATTTTTTTAAGAAAGATGATTTTTCAAGTACTGAACCCAAAAATGGATAAATGTATTTGCAGTGATATGTTTTAACCTGTGACTCAGAAGGTTTAAGTGTGATTAACGAAATGACCTCAAAGCCTGAGAGAGTTCAGGAGAGAAAGATGGTCTTTCTATGATGCATCACAGAGTTTCTTGCTCCAGTTAATCAAGAGAAATCAAGGCCCTGTATCTGTCATCATCTTCAAAAGCACATCAGTCCCATGCTCTCTGAAGCTCAGGTCGAAATGCTCCCAGGGTTCGGTTTCATACTGAAAACCCTGTGTCCTCTGGAAACATCTTCAGGTGTTATCCGTCTCTATACAGGAAGATGATTACAAAGATTTAAGATTTTGAGGAATTTATGATCTCTGCAGGTTACAGGTGCAAAAACAACTGGACATGAAAACAGTGGACAGTACAAAAATAAAGACAGATATTATGAAATATGAGATCAAATTGTATAGGTTACTTTTTTATGTTATCATGTCTAAAAGCAAGATGACAATAATGTGAGGGAGAAAGATGAAGAGAAAAGTCACGTAACAACAAGTCGTGATCGACTGATTACTCTGCGACTAAGATAATGACGACCTACTGCACCGTCCTGACAAAAAACGAATGGTGAAATATACTAACAAAAAATATCAACAGCTCTGCGCCAATATATTCACAAGTGTTTTCTGCACACCAAGTTCAAAGTCCAAGATCCATTGAGAAAATATTTTACTGAAGATTTTCATAGAAAGTGACAACAAAAGTAAACACAAACAAAACAAAAAACACACAAAACAATTAAAAAAGTAATTTAAATTTTGTCAACTGAATACACACACACACACACACACACACACACACACTAAAAGCAATAATTCAATTAAGGCACTAATTGGAAACACCAAATAATCAGACTAATTGCAGAATATACAACACATCCACTTGAAAATAAATAAATAAATAACTTTCAGTTATGTTTTAAGACCTTTTAAGACAAAGTAAAGAGTCGTAGTAGAATATTTTTATTTAATGCCATGTCAGCACCTTAGGCTATTTTAATGGCAAAAAATAAATAAAAATACAAGTATAACAAATACAATAAAAACCAGCAAACATACAAACACAAGTTATATTACACAAGATTTTTTACATTAACATATGATAAAAATTCTAAAACTTTTTCTGGCAAAATTATACTTTACTCTTTAAGTGAGTTCTACAAAGTAAAGACATTGTAATTATCAAATCGAAGGAAACAAAATACGTCAATATGTTCTCTAAATGCAAGTGTCTGAGCAGATAATGAGCAACATAATTTGTGTTTGCAACAGTTTGAAAAGACAACTTTCAACAGATGTCTTTTACTTTCTAATTCCTTTTACAGAAGAAGCTTAACTAGAGTATGACAATAACTTTTACTGTTCCATCTGATCACACTGCAAAAAAAGTGATCTTCTTCTAATTTTTCCAGTGCAATTATCTAAAGTTTCTTAAATCAAACTTAGCAAAAGGAAGTTTATGATTAAAACAAGAACAAATATATATGGGCTAAAAAAAAACACTTTAAAGGGAAAACATGTTTTTATACATCATAAGCATTAATATGTAGTCAGTTCAGCATAAACTGACTACATAGTGTTAATTTAAAAAAATCTTAATTTTGAAATAAATGTATCTTGATTTAAAGATGTTTACTGTTAAAAATACTGTCAAGGGTGATTCATTTATTAATCTTTCAGTGCAAGCAATATTTAATTTAATGACTTTGTAAATGTAAGACTTACTGCTCCTTAATTTTTGGAAGGACAAATTAAGACTTTTAAATAGCTTTGTAAGAGCTGGAGAAACCTAGCTGAATCAATGTACAATTTTTTAAAAACGAACAAACTTGATGATAATTCAGTTTGGTTTTAATAAATAGAATGCAAAACAAAAAAAAAAGGACTGAAAGAATTGGATGCTGGTTGATAGCGTGATATGGCGAGACATACTTTATATAAAGAACATGAGAGCTTTTTATAAAAACAGTCTTTTAAAAAGTAATTAAAACATTTTTTTGAAAAAGTTCAAGTGCTTAAATAAAAAACACAACATTTAAAAAAATCTTAATTTTGAAATAAATGTATCTTGATTTAAAGATGTTTACTGTTAAAAATACTGTCAAGGGTGATTCATTTATTAATCTTTCAGTGCAAGCAATATTTAATTTAATGACTTTGTAAATGTAAGACTTACTGCTCCAAATTAAGACCTTTTAGACCTTAATTTTTGGAAGGACAAATTAAGACTTTTAAATAGCTTTGTAAGAGCTGGAGAAACCTAGCTGAATCAATGTACAATTTTTTAAAAACGAACAAACTTGATGATAATTCAGTTTGGTTTTAATAAATAGAATGCAAAACAAAAAAAAAAGGACTGAAAGAATTGGATGCTGGTTGATAGCGTGATATGGCGAGACATACTTTATATAAAGAACATGAGAGCTTTTTATAAAAACAGTCTTTTAAAAAGTAATTAAAACATTTTTTTGAAAAAGTTCAAGTGCTTAAATAAAAAACACAAGCTTGACCTGTCTACTTATAAAACCTACTATAAATCTGTTTCGTTCTTCTTTTTTTTGCAATCAAAAGCAGGCAACAGATGCATTCAATTACTTTTAACTTGTACATAGCTTGCCGATGTCTTTTCAAATGACAGATTATCACTGTTCACTTATGTTGTACCATCCATGCATGTCTTAAAAGCAAACAAACGATTCATAATGTAGCTGGAAACAATTTAGATCCACAAAACCTTATACAGATCTCCAGCAGTCCAGTGGCATCACATTTCAGAGCATTTAAGGAACATTTTAATCAGATATTTCCATCTCCTATAACATCAGCCATCTAATTCCATACCATTTACAGCCCACTCTCATTTTCAGCAATAAATATTTGATACCGCATGCCACACAAAATTTACAGCCAACTCTGCTGTCAGAGTTACAGCATCCAGTATCACCGCGAGAAGGACGGAGAGCATGTGTGCATGTGTGAGCGAGTATAAACCCTTATATTTCAAGGGGAAGGCCGCAGTAGCAGGCATTGTGAGCGATCACTCGCAGGCCGCCCAACTAGCTGTTGGTACTGTAATTGTGCACGATTTACTCATGCTCTGTGAAACCACACTTGCCTCCAGAGAGCCGTCACGCCTGTTTACATCAGAGGGCTCTGATGTCATTACAGAGGGCCCAAGCCTTTGATAGCGCTTCCTTTGGAATGTTACGCTCCGTGTGTGCCTCAGATATCATAAGAAGCTCAGCTGGCAGGTACAGTAGAAATCTCAGTTTTATTGCCTGCGGCCACATCACAAACAAGAGGACCCCATGCCACACAGAACCACCTTCAACCCTCAAAAGAGCCTGTTCTCACGCCATGAAATTTCACGGCGAGGCTCGCTTTGGCTAATCTCTCAAAGCACAATAGAATCCGGCCCGTTTCAACATTTGCACCCCCGGAGGAATGCAAACAGTTTATTGATCTATTTACAGTGAGAACACATGCTTCACACTTCTGTGGCACACACAGATGCCGATTGCCATTATTTTAGGCCCGTTCCAACGTTAAAGGAGTTAAATAATAAATACGTATCTGAATCGAACATGACGTGCGGAGATATGCATGAGACCCATGTGCTAGAGGAATCTATCGTAGGCGAGCAATACTGCGTGGCAGTTCTGCTATATGCGCATGCCAAGATCTTTCTGGAAACTGTTCAAACCCTAAGCACAAAGATAAGTGAGCTGCATGAATACTAACAAATTTAAAAGCGTGTTGTACATTGAAAAGACGCATGCTCAATTTCCTTCACTCCACATAGATCTTTCTGACTCTAAATGGTACGTCAGGGGAACAGGTGAGCGTACAGAAGACTGATTTCCTGTGGCACCCTAATTATGTCATGGGGCTTGTGGCGTACAGCGTTCTTGCTGCGAACGGTTTTGGGATATATAGCATTCCTGCTCGATCCCACGAGGCTGCACTCAGAGCAGAGCTCCTCCTGACAGGAGTACAAATTTACCTTTTGCTTTATGATATCCCCAAAAATCAGTTTAAAAAATGCCTTAACAACAGCTATGAGCAGAGCACATGTGTAGAGCGGCTGCACGCCTGCGCTTTCTCTTGCTTTATAGTATAAAGCTCTGTCTATCTTACAGCCTGTCAGCCAAGAACATACTTTCTCAATAAAGAGCGATCCTCAACCATTCCCCCAAAAGGTTGAGTAATAACCTTGCATTGACTGACCTTTTAACCCGCAGTCACTCAAAACAAGCCTCAAGTCGGACTGATAAAAGTATTTTGAATCTGTAATTTATTTTTTCTAGGGCGGTCAATTGATTAAAATATTTTACTGCATTTGATTGCTACTTTTCTATTTGTTTTTATGTAAAAAAACACAAAATGATGCACTGTAAAAAAAATACATTTGAACGTTTCATGAGAAATTACTATTTCGGTCTTTCTGCTTCAAAAGTTCACATTTAATTCCATGTTACTTGCTGTTTTTTGTGAATAATTGTAACATTTACTAGCAATTTCTGAGTAAAAATTGTTTTTACACCATTTTTTTTAACAAACGATTAACCTAAATAATTGTGTATAATTATCCCTTCGCAAAGACCCACCCCCTTCATTACTGTTTTCAAGAAATTCCAACAATTAATATCGTTTTGTGGCTCTTTAATGTGTTGTGACATAAATTCAAACGACATGCGAACTGATCATCTCTTTACTAATTATAGAGAAAAATAAACATGAATGAACATCAGAAGGTATCTTATTTCAACTGCGGAAAGATGTCAATACACAACCTTTAAGTCCACCGAAGTTAATCTACCCTCCTTTCTGATTTGTTTGTCGAACAAAATGGTGGATTCAGCATTATGATTGGTCCGATCACCTGTCAATCAAGCTCCCTGCGAAGGATCAAATTAGGTTTGGCAATAATAATAATGCAACAACATGAATGTCAAATTAGGTTAATGTGTTAAAAAAATCACCTGCATTAGAAGTGTAGAAGTAATTAATTAAATGCATTAACTTTATATTTTACCTTATGAGTTGACAAGTGAAATATTGACTCTTAAACGAACACTTCTTTAATATTTATAAACCACATTACAGCTTGATGCAAGACAGGCTTCTGCTCGGTATCGTTTATTTCAGATTTAGAAAATACTATTATCTCAGTATACGATATTAAGAAAGTTTGGTTTACATATCACAGAAAGCACAACATTGTAGCTTTCAGCAGAATTCTGCATCACTCTTATCGGCAGTCAAAACATTATTCCGTAATGCACATAAATCCGTCACACAGAACAGATAAATGCTGCAATATTGGCTTGGCTAATTTATTTACTGAGACGCTTTCATAGAAAAAAGCAATGAAACAGCGAAACATTGTCTTTTTTCTTCTAGTGCAATAACTAGATTAGATGATAGATGTGAGTTTGGGGATGACTGCTGCATCCAGTCAATTACTGAGCGCCGCTTTCCCGAGTCCTCTTCAAACACGGTGTCGGATGACAATTTCATTAGCTAAGATTAGAGGAGGATGTGGGAAATTACAGAACATTATTGCACTTTACTGCCTGGAAGATCCACCTTGTCATAGACAGCCTGACAAGACCTGACAGATGTATTAAGATGTGTGAGACTCGGGCAGAATCTTAAAGACTTCGTCTCAGCTGGGTGCTTGGAAGGCCCTGTACGTGAAGGAAGTGCATTATTGAATATCTGTTGCTTTTTCCCAGAATGCTCTTTATACACAATGGCTATGCACTTCATCCACAATTTGCTAATCTGCATGGAAAATCAGAGCGTTTGAAAAACAGTCACACCGAAGCCGGAAGGCACGACGATCATCACCAGCATGTGTAATTTTTTTGATCTACAGTTTTTCCAAAAGCTTTTAAATGGCTGCTGAAAGTTTAATGGAGGTGATAACCAGTTCTGGCTCAGAATCCTCTCACGGACTGATTTGTGGGCACTGCCTCTCGGGCAGGAATAGCTAATACACAGCGGCAGCCATTTCTGTGCACGAGCAGCAAGTTTAATGAGGAAAATAAAAGCAGATCAGCAGCAGATGCTCTTGGTCAAAAGCCTGAAAACCACAGCTCTTTTTCCTTCCCTCCTCCTCCAAATAAATGTACATTTGGCATGGCTGTCAGCGGCCTTGAGATGCTGAAACAGGATTTGTAGAGCACTTAAGACTGATATTTAGTGGGTCTCAGGCAGGACAGAATTGGAGCCACACTGGCCCTCAGGATGAAGAATGAATACACAAAGAAAACAAACTGTAATGCCATTGTGACGGCTCAGACAATTTAATGAAGAGCTTTTTAATTAGGGCTTCATTTATGTTTGTCTTTAGAAGACAGAGGATTGTCTTCTACCGATGTCCCATTTTCTTGAAATATGTTCTTCACTGACTGTGTTTTAATGCACAAGAATTCTTTGAAAAATTTGAATTTTTCAATATCAAAACACACACACACACACATACACACACACACACACACACACACACACAAATTGTGCATACAAAAAGTCAATGAAGAGCTTTTAAAATAATAAAATAAAATAAATCTACAGGACAATGCATTAGCAACATTTTCAATAATTCCAGCTGAACTGTTCAGTCAACATTCTTTGTAAAATTTAAACATTAAGGTGCTGACCACTTATTGGAAGAAAAAAAAATTAGCACAAATACTTCTGTGGTGCTTTTTCATTTACATCTGTCCCACGCTGATACCCTAACTATTTAAAAATGTCAGTATCAGCACTGATATCACTGTATGGATGCATCTCTAGTCAAAAACAACAAAAATAGTGTAGGAAAACATTGCCTTTTGAAAACTAAATGCATTGGAATGTCTGAATCCCACAGTCCTTCAAACCACAAGACCATTTGTTCACTTGCATCACGTGGGTGGACAACAACGACTCCATGAAAGGTGTCACATTTCCCTTTATAATAACCAACACCAGCATCCCTCTTGGTGAAGAAAGACGAGGAGATCAAAGAACTTGTTCGACCTCGGTCCTGATTCTGTTTAGTGTTTCTCGAGCCTGCAGAGGGCTAGAAAACAGCATTCATATCCTGCACTCCCAACAAGGCGCCCCTGCAGTGAAACAGATCAGGTGCTGAAAGAGGGATGTCTCCAGCTCCGGGCACTGCGAGTCCAGTACCTCTCGTTGACCGAATGGTAGTTCTACAAGGAGAGCATCTCAAACACATGCTAATCGCTGCCAGTTGTTCCTCCATACATTCAGAGCTACACAATCACACACTTCACTTTTGGCTTTGGATCAATCGCATCACAAATAGGCCGAAAGTTGGCCGTCGCCGAGAGCAGAATCATTGCTCTCAATTGCTCTGATTGCTCCTCGGAGTGTTGTGAAGCAACTTTCATCTTTAGTGTACAAGTTCACGTTTCAGTACTTGTGAGGAAGTCTTCCATGATGGCACGAAGAGCGTGTATTCGGGACTCAGTTCCTTCACACTTCTCCAAGAAGGCTAACCGAGCTAGTAGATGGGAGGAAGAGAGCAGCGAATCCTCTCTTACACAGTAAAACACTCTTTCGCAAACAACTCCAGATCCATTTCAACGATAAATGTCCAAAACCACCTCCTTTAAAATAAGCATCAGCACATCAGAGCACTTGAACATGGCATGACCTCTTAATCGACATTACAAAATGACTTCCCAGATAACAGACCAACATTTTTAAGTGACACTTCCACACATCAAACAACGGACAGCACCTATTTTCCTTTCCAATGGGCCACTTTAAGCTCCTATCGCTAATGGCAGTGGGAGAGATGGATCACTTAGAAAAGGAGACACACTCCCGGACCCTCCCTATATATCATTATACAGAGAACTTCACCTGGATATGGCCAGGGTCACTCTGGAGGTTCTCCATTAAACTTTACGGTTCATTGATTCAGAGGGCCGGCATATGGTTCCCATCAGGCACCGCTGCCTTTATCATGAACGCACTCCGTTCCAAACAGTCAGCTGGATCCGCCCCGAAAACTTTGACTGACAAATTTATACAAGTGTTGATTTCTTTCACCCTTCACCCACTCTTTCTTTCTTTCCTTCTTTTACATAACATTACCCTCTCCGTACATGAGAAAAAGAAAAGTGGTGAATGGACTGTGTGTTGAGGAAACATTTTGAAGGCTGATACATTTGAGACTGGGCCAAAATTTATAATGCTGTAAAATCGTACTAAAGAAACACTTGCAGGCTGAGGTATGAACAACATTTTGAAAGTCTGAGATTTTATGAAGAATATGAAATGCCCTCACATTGGGGTCAAACTAATTCAACGCAGGTTCATTTCCTGTAATAAAACGTATTTTTAGGCACCATGTTTTCATGTATGATCTTAAAGGGATGGTTCAGCCAAAAAAAAAATAAAAAATTGTCATCATTTACTCACCCTCATGTCATTCCAAACATGTATGACTTGCTTTCTTCTGCGGAACAAAAAGAAAATCTTGAAAAATGTCTCAAGTGTTTTCAAGGGTCTCAAGTGAAGAAAATCAATGGGGTCCAATATTGTTTAAAGAAAGAATAAGGAAAAAAGAAGAAAGTCATAGAGGTTTAAAGAAACATGAGGGTGAGTAAATGAAAAATGATAAAACATTTTGTATGTAGAGCACCTTTTATACAAGAACTGCAGCTTAAAACGCTTTACAGTGAAAATCAAAAACAGATGAAGTAAAAAGACTGAAGATGGGACCTCTACTTAAAGAAGATAAAATTAATAACATAAATATAATGCATAACAAGATATAACAATTAAAACAGTGTAAGTAATAATAACACAAAAAAATGTAAAAATATAATTTATTTTTAGGTGGACTATCCCTTTAAGGAAAACAAAAAAAAAACACTGTCACTTTAAATACTAAAAAAAAATATAAAAACAAGTATGTACTTTCGTCTCGTTATAGATAAGGACCATAGCGTTCTTCAGACAACATTCAATAGCACAACCTGAAAAGTTCACGGGTCAAATTACAGACACATGGCGAGCTTTCTTTGTGGACATTATCTTGCTTTCGTTGTGCTGCAGTAACCCAAGAAAGACGACTTAACGACAAAAAAGCCTGGACCGAAGTGTCCCTTTAATCACCATAGACGTTTTAATGGCAGTCTTATGGCGAGTGACCACCACAGTCCAGAGTAAAGTACGAGTCTGTGCTCGACGACCTGACATCTACAGGACCCATTGCTACAACTGAGAATACCGCTTTTATTTCAGGAAAGATAAATTATGAATGGGAAAAAAAATGAGGAAAATGTTTCCGCCGCAGCCAACAATGCCAGAACTCCCAGAAGTTCTTGACGTGCGTAATATGAATTTATCATTTCTCACACGCACAAAAAAAAAAAACCTAGAGATAAGATTCTGTCAGCTCTGGAGTCCTGGATAAAATTCTGAAATGAACACGAAAAACAAATTTTCCTCATGGCGTGATGTTTGCCAAGACATTCGACGAGGAATGCTTTGACAAATGTGCCACGCTCATTTTTTAGACTAATTAGACTTCGAGCTATTCTTCCATTTCTGTTAACCATTTTTCAACGTAGGCCACAGATCTCGTTTCCCCTTGTGTGTGCGAGTCGGTTGCATCTGGTTCCTTCACAGTTTGTCGCTAGTGCTGGACACGGAAGACAGAGAGGGCCAGGTGCTTTTAACAAGACCCTTTACGCTCTCGTGGCTCTTTATTGGGTTAACATTGAAACACTGTGGAAACTCAATCTTGGTATCACAAGCAGATGCTTTGCACAATGTAGAATCTTACATAAAGTCCAATTGATTATCACTAGTGTCTTTAAGGAAAAACCGAAGTTGCGTTTGTTCTAGCGCCACAAACATCGTCGTCTTTAAAGCGGCCCGCTTGGGTTGAGGGAAGGGCTCTCCATGGAAACGCTGACCCTTAAAATCTCCTGCGATGTGAAGCCGACACAAGATTTATGGGTGTTTTCAGCTTGTTACAGGAGATTTATATTTACAATAAAAAAGAACAACAATCTGCAGAAGACATTAGCGAGGGAGCAGGGGTAAAGTGCTAAGCTAGCAGACAGGATGGCTAAATGTAGGCGTCTGTATTCTTGTTTTTACATAACTAATAACCAGCGTTAGTTAAATCTCTTGTAACGTGGACAGAAAGTAAACACTTATAAAGTAAGACAAACATTACCAAATTTCCTCATGTTCTCTTTCTATCTTCTGCAGATATATTTTAGAATAACTGAAATATGTGGTCATCAACTGACCGCAAGAATGTTGTTCAGAAAAAAACAAACAAAAAGATTGTCTGGTCTCCATGGAGTCTCGGAATCCTTCTCAAAGATGATGTCATCAGCACCTGATTAAGATGGATGTCACCGAGCGACAAGGAAACGGAGAGGCCAAGTGGAGATAGAGAGAGAGAGGAAACAAGAGGAGCGTTTGGCTCTGGTATGTGAAGCAGCACGTCTTCATTCCCTGCAGTCGACGTGAATGATCTTCTTCCATTCTCCACGCTCTCGGGCCTGCTGACCCTGGAGGTTGGTCCTCAAGGGCTGGCCCCTCGCCACGGTCGCTGACTGCGCAGTTCCTAAGCAGGCTTGACCGTGGATAGTCACACACAAGTGCGGTCAAGCTCTGGGCAGCGGGATTTGGGACGTGACAGCGTAATCAATTTCCATGATTCATGGCGGCCCGGCAGAGGAGACACAGAGTAAGACGCTGACAGCGTCGTCTGGGTTAGAGTTCTGATGCAGTGTGACGGAGATTCCTGCTTCTGTCTCTGCTGCCTGCTACAGAAACTCTTTGTAAAGCCACATCAACTCTAAAAATACTGCCTACAAGACTGTAGAGTAAAAATTATTACGATTTCGAAACAGTAGGCCACAAGAATCTATGTTATGATGATTGTACTAGGTTTAAGGGCTGTTGTTTTGCTCAAATTGAATGTAATTATACAGTAAATAGTAGCCACAGAACTACAGTATGATAAAATAAACTTAAAAGAAAAATCACAAAGTACTGGAATATGAAATCTACAAGCTAATTAAAAATGAAAACAACTTATTCATATACTATATTGTTTTAATAAATAAAATACGAAAAATATTAAAAACATTTAATTTAATAATAACAAGTACTTTTTTTTATCAATTTAAAATCATATTAGGAAATTAAGGAAACTGGTCACTGGTGTCACAGGTCAACAGATTTCATTTTAGAGCCAGAACTTTTTGTTTTATAATGATCATTTATCATATGTGACCCTGTCTGTGAAATCCAGGCTAAAGTCTCAAAATCTAATTATGAGTTAACAAGCATCAAAGTTTGATTTCAACCATTAATTTCATTATGATTTCAATCTTTGACATGGCCTTAGTCAATATTAAAGATATAAAGGTTATATTTTGACAGAATGTTCTACAACTTTATGAAGGATGATTTTATGTAGAAAACAGTAAATCACAAAAAATGACTTTAGCTGGGTTTTCACAGGCAGGGTCACATATTTTGAATTCAAGCTAAATTAAATACTATTATTTATTTTTTTGCAGATCATGAAAAACATTTATATTTTAAATCACACCCATAACTGAAAAAGCTATTCACCCATTCATAAACATCCTGTGATAAATGGTAACATATGAGTGTAATCACTCTCTTAAGGGTCAGAGTTCATGGTCAGATTCACTCTCCTTCTGAGAAAATGATGGTCATTACCACTCGGAAACACTAGAGGTTGACGTCCACCCCACTCTCATTACACACCCATCCACTCGCCAATATTACAAGCATTTATGTGACGTGGATGCAGCAGGTGGACTGCAATGCTGTGTGTTTGTATATGTGTTGACAGGTTGGGATGTATATTCTAGTCTGTATCAGCTTTAAGAGTCAGTGCAGCACAACTGCTTGTTTAAGTTTGAATAACTAAGGGCCAGTCTGCCAAACACCTATTAGGAGAAGCTATTACATTTTGCTTAACATTGCCACCACTGTCTTCCACTAACATATAATCACTTACAAACAACAGCCTACAAACACAATCGCACACATACTGTGTCTAATTGTCTGGATTTGTTATGAAGCCAGTTTGTATCAGGCAACAGGTGAATTTCACAGGCATTTCCTGAGAGGAAGAGCGAGCTTCTTTAGACAAATATAGACCTCTGACAGACTCTATGTGGCATTTGAATAGGTTGAGTTCTAATAATGACTCTCTCTTTGATCTGAATCCCATATACTTCTATAATTCATCTTCTGTTGGTGTCAATTATTACTAGCTCACTCTATTTATATGTTAATAGCTTCACTTGAGCAATAAATGCCATGCCAATAAATACCATCAATGAAGTCCATGCATTTATGATCTAACAATAAATAAATAAAAGAAAATATTAGTGGATTAGAGAAAACATTGTGGATAAAAACACAAGAACCACATGGTGTAGTAACAACATCTATCAGCAAGGAATATTAAAGGGTTCGTTTACCCAAAAATGAAAATTAGGCTGTGTTTCACTCACCCCCGAGGCATCCTAGGTGTATATGTCTTTCTTCTTTGAGACGAATCCGGAGTTATATTAAAAATTGTTCTGGCTATTCCAAGCTCTATCATTGCAGTCAGCAGGTGTTGCAGTGCTTCAGTCCAAAAGAAGTGAAATAAAAAGCGCCCATCCATAAAAAAACCACGTTCGACACTTCTGAGTGGCGCATGCGCAAAGCCGACCTCATACGTCATCCGCTGCTTCTGTTTACAACAGTGAGCGCAACCTAGATTAAATTGATTATTACGTTTTAAATATGTTTACTTTTCTTACAAAAACGCACCGATTCGCTACAGGAGGCCTTTGTTCACCCCCCAGAGCCATGTGAGGGTTTTTTTTTATTATGGATGGGCGCTTTTTATTTCACTTCTTTTGGACTGAAGCACCGCAACACCCGCTGACTGCAATGATAGAGCTTGGAATAGCCAGGACAATTTTTAATATAACTCCGACTGGAGTCGTCTGAAAGAATGAAGTCATATACACCTAGGATGCCTCGGGGGTGAGTAAAACACAGCCTAATTTTCATTTTTGGGTGAACTAACCCTTTAAGGTCATGCTAAACTATCAATCCTTCACCTCTTGATTCTGACATGGAGAAGACAATTTCTACCTGCTTTTTTTATTGCTTCACTTCAGCCAGATAACAAGAACAGCTAGTCTTTGAACTCTCTCACTCTCTCTTTCCTTCTGTTCAAGCTTTTCTTTCTCTCTCGTTTCCCTCTCTCTCTCAGCTTCTGGTTATAAGACAAGCGAAAACATTGTTTTTCAGCCATGTAGTAAATCTCGCTGGCAGACACGTTCTTTGATTTCTTTGCCCTCCCCTCTCTCGTTTCCACGCTGAATGAACCTGTACAGCACATGAACGTTTTCATGACAAAGCTGAGGATTTTAGGCACCGTTTCACCCCAGTCGCAAGCGAAGCCAGTAACATTAGCAGTGCTAGTCGGAAGGGAACCCCCCAGCGTTCTTAATTTTGGAGTCTGTGTGGGCCAAATTTTACCGTCCATGTTGTGCTGAAATTATTCGCTGGCCTCTAACCAGAATCTCTCACATTACCACATGCTGAAGCCAGAGCCAGCTGTGTCAGAGGATTCAAGAAAATCATCTCAGCCCCTGAAAAACATTTTTACAATCACACATTTCTGTAAACTTGCCACATTGTAATCACTGAACAGTGCAAATTAATGCTTTAGAGAACGAGAGGTCCATTCACATAGAAGGGAAAATGCTGACCTGGTCATATTCCAAAAGGAAAACTTCACACAGCACCTTCCAACAAGCAGCTTGGGTGGATCCAAGATGCCAAGCATCCACCTTTGCATTGGATATGGATTTGATCCAATGAGACGCCAATTTTACTGACAGTTCAGATGGATTGGTGTTTATGGAATGACATGCTTTACCCTTGGCACCACATCCAACCCTTATTTGCCTCCTGAACCGCAACCATGAAACACTTAAGAGCAACCTGACAAACCTCATAAAGGAACCAAGGTGCTAAACAGGTGCTAAATGCACAGCAGAGACTGGTTTGAAGGGAAAACTGGATAGGGAAAGAGAGAAAAGAAAAAAGAACAGAAGAATGGGGTTTTATGGGGTTCACCAGGTGACCTTTGACCTTTTGCTCTCAGTAGGACGGTGTTGTAATAAATTGCTGGTCGTTAAGGGCCCGGACACTTCTTGGCCCTCACTTCAAACGTGCGCTAAGGTTGTGCCTGTTAGCTGGAAGTGGCATGGCAGACAGGCCCGGTTATGGCCCAATCGTCTCTTCGCCTTGCGCACATCTGGAGGGCAGCACCTTGGCTGAAAATGAGACTTTGTGTCTCTTGATGTTTTCACATGACATCTTTATTAACGCTCGACGCGGCCATCCCTACACCTCCATCATATTTCTGTTGTCTCGCTCTCATCGTGAGGCTTTAATGCGAAACATTTGTGGAGTCTTCCGAATCGTGGCATCTGCAGCCATGTTGCTAAGTAGCTTGAAGGTGCATGTCAGCTTGTCTGCATTAGCAAGACCAATGAAAATCTCTCGCACTGATCTGCAAGTTTTATTGTTTCGTTCAAGAACGCCGTTCATTGCGCTCCTCTATCCCTCTACGGATAAGGTAAAAAGAGCATCAACGGCCGTTGCCTTTTATACAGAGACCGTTTGACCCGCGGCGGCCCTGGCAGGGAGACAGAGCTGATTGTGGGAGCTCAACAGGTGCGAAGCTGAATCGCAGAGCCAGGGAAGATACATAAATTACCACAGCGGCTCAATCACACTCTTCTGTGGCTCTGTTAATCTGCCAAAGGCTTTGAAGGCTGAAACAAGAGTTATGAACAGCACAGTCTGTGAAGACGAAGGGGGAAAAATATGCATACACAACACACACACACATAAAAATATAATCTCAAGCTCTTTGGGCCTTTGGGGATTTACGGTTAAAAGAAAACAAAAATATATTATATATCCATGATTTACAAGAGCACATAGAGCTTCAATGGTATCACCATACACTCAACTATTGAAAAACTATTTAAACGACAGAACGAGAGAAAGAAAGATGGACAGATACAACAATAGAGAAAATTAACAGCAGATACAATGGACACAGTGCTCTCCAAAAGTCTAGACACACCTTTGGAAAAATTGCATAAATCCTTTGGTTTTGTGATGACTCTAAAATTGTTATGGGACACACAAACTATGAAAACATGAACCAAATAAATAAACACACAAACAAACAAACAAACAAATAAATAAATGTAATAATTTAGAACAGAAAAAATATGAATAAAGCATCTCTAAACTGTGTTTTGCTTTTACTTTCAACCATTCAGTAAAGCTTTAAAGGTGTTTGGATCTAATAATATTATTAAAAAGAAACTGTGTCAGATTTAATCCAGTAATCATAAACTTTAATGCATTTAGGCCAAGAAACGATGATATTCAAAATTTTAAGACTAGCGTACTGTAGAATAATATAATAAATGAAAGAATGAAAGATACTATAGACAGAATAGTATATCAATAGACAGAACAATAGAACACATACAAAATAAATAGATTGGTTGATTGGTGTTTTAATTATTATTATTTTTTAAGGGTGCCTAACAAGTTAAAATACTATAAAATAGCAATTTAAAAAGGTTTTTAAAGTTTGCTTTAGATAGAAATCAAAGAAAAATGGATTCCGGTTAATAAGGTTAAACATTTCTTTGAAAGTGTTTGCTGAGCACAGACAGAATGATACACAGAACGACAGATAGGTAGAACAAACAATACAGAGAACAAGAGATGAGGAAGACGGGAAGCTCTGAGATCCAAGGCAAAGGAACCAGTGAGAGTAAAAGATAAATCATTTGACTCATAGAGGAGCCTCAGGAACAAGAGTAGGTCACTGGAAGCAGATCCCACTGCTGAGCGGCTCAGAACCAACACAAAGGGACCAGAGTCAAAGGACTAACAGAAAATATGAGACTATTCTAACCTGATATCCTGTTTGTATATGATTTCACAGTTGATGCTAAAGCCACACATACAACACATTATTGGATTTGATGCATTTCCAACATATTCAGTGAGAAACACTTAAAGCAGGATTTGATAGGATGGTATATTAATATTATAGTTTTTTTCCCCCCTCCAGCGGCTGAGAAAATGATTAAATTTTGATAAAAAATGACAGAATCTTTTTTTGTTATTTAGATTAATTAACATGCATTGATGGATCATGCAAGTCCATGAACACATTATCAGTTGTGATTTCATGTTGCCTTTACCATTTTTTTCACCTTTTAGTTTATGACTCATGGAATTTAATTTTACAGAAATTAAACGAAAAAGGGTAAATATTTGTGTTCAAAATATTTTGTTCTTATTGCAGCACAAATTAGGATAAATACAACTTTTCTTATTGCAGCACAAATTATGATAAATACAACTTTTCTTTCTAGTTTACATCCATTCAGGGAAAAATGTATATATATATATATATATATATATATATATAATGAATATATATTAATTCCAACTAAATGGTTAAACCAGCTTTTCTTTTGAATGCACTCAAGTCCAAATGCTCCTTCTCGCGTTTGTTCTTTCTTTTTTCCTTTCCCCCCTCATTTACAAAGACCATCTGACTGTTTCTCTTCATCTTCATTCCTTTATTCTCCCTCTCATTCTCTTTTGGAGAGCAGGACAAGAGGAAATTGGTGTAATGAATTTAGGGTGCCTGTGCTCGGCGAGCTGCGGTCCCTCTGGCACGGTTCGGTCATTTATCTTCCGCACTCTGTCAGAGGGAAATACAGCACAATGGGTGAAGGGGGAGTGCAAATTGACTACCAATTACGCGCCTGTGAATAAGGAGAGATTAGAGGAGGGAACGCAATATGGTTCACTGCTAGCGTTTATTTTAACCCTGCGAGCAGTGGACCGCCAAGGCCTGAAAGGAGGAGGAGGGGTTCGAGAGAAAGAGAAAAAGAAAGTGATGGTCAACCAAGGGTGAAATCTGTAAAAGATTCCTTGTGTTTGCAAGGATGAGAGCTTTTTTTCTTCTCTCCTTTTCCTTTCTGAACACGGTACAGAATGGATAGAGTTAAGTGTGTCTGCCTTTTGTGTCTCTTTATATCTGTTATGTACTGTATGTAAGTGTCTGTTTATGTAGGTGCGCGTGAATGCAGTTATAACTTCCAATCTTCAAACCAATGGATGCTTGAAAACCTTTTTTCAAGAATTTCAGAGTCTGCCTTTCAAAAATATACAATTTATTCATTTGATCAATCTAGAAGTCTTTTGAACCCCCAACATATTTAGTGTTTTGCCTAACAATACAATCTTGGAAATAACAATTGCAAATAAATGATGAACTGATATTTCAATCATAACTTAATTATGTATTTTATATTCCCTTCCAAAAAAAAATTAAATAAAAAGTAAATCTGTTACTTAAATAAAGTTACACACATTTATTCATTGGGTCAATCTAGAAGTCTTTTGAAACCCCCAAATATTTTATGTTTTGTTTAGCAATAAAATCTTGAAAATAACAACTGAGAATACATTGATCTCATTTGTAAGTCACTTTTGATAAAAGCATCCGCTAAATGACCAAATGTTAATGTAAATGTAAAATAAATGAAGAATTGATATTCCAATCATAACTTAATGATATATTTTATATTCCATATGAAAACTAAAATTGAAAAGTAAATTGGTTACTTAAATAAGTTTACCCACATTAGGTCAATCTAGATGTCTTCTAAAACCGGAAAACAAATATATATATATATATATATATATATATATATATATATTTTGTGTTTTGTCTAACAAAAAAATCTTGAAAATAGCTATACTGAAAATAAATGAAGAATTTATATTCCAGTCACAATTTAATTATATATTTTTATATAATATACAAATAAAGTACAAATAATCATATATAAATAAAGTACAAGTATCATATATAAATAAAGTACAATTATATAAAAAAGGTCCCACTTTATATTAGGTGACCTTAACTACAATGTACTTATATTTAAATTAATAATTTGGTACAAATTTGGACCAAAAAAAATACACCACATAATATCAGAACATAAATATAATCTGTTTTATTTGATTCTAAAATAATCCGACTTTTTTCCCTTTTTTTTTTTATTTTGGAGTGGTGCTGATATTCTAATTTGTTTCAGAATGGGATTTGTTATAATAAAATGTGAACATGCAAACATGCTGACCAGCGTCCGAGGCCTCGGATCAGCCCCTCAACCTAATCAAGTTTGACTCTCCGACTATAAGAACTTCCACATGAGCCTGGAGCACCATCACTAATGCCAGGCCAAATGTTTGCAGCTAAAGTAACACATTTCGCGTGTGTTTGTTGTTAGACAGGGTCGGAGAAGCATTCTGTGGATTTTTTTGGGGTGAGAAAAATGGAGAAGGGAAAACATGCTGGAATGAAAGCAGGCGTGGAGCGTGTTGAACGCCTGCGCAGAGAGGAATAAGTATGTGAATAAAATAACTTGCACTGATTGACAACAGAAAATGTGAGAGAAACTGAAAAGAGAGACAGATCATTCCCATTTTTACAACACATCACTCTGTTATTGTGAATTTTGTCAAGCAACTGGTCACTTAAAGGTCTGATGGCTTTTGACATGACAAAATAAACTACGTTTGCATTCCCTGAAGGAAATACTACTGCATGCAATGCAACAAAAGAAGAATGCTATAAAGTTTTAAGCAAGCTTAGATTTTAGCTGTAGTTCTGTGTAAGTGAAACACTGTATCTGAGAAGCTTTGATGCTGTCATGACATTAGAGCACATCGGCTACGTGAGAATCAACACATGACACAATACTGTTTTACAGTGTAAAGGCAGCTAAATGGTTAAATAGGTGCAAGAAAACAAAGCCATTTCAGCAAGACCAATGAGAATTTTGTACGCAAACATTACAATGACATCAAATGGACAAATTGAGAACATTCTATCAATGTAAGTAAATGTATTTTCAAACTTTACATTTATTTAAAAATATAATAGCACGTCAAAAAAACAGCTCATCTAAATGCAGGAATGATTTACATAAAATTCTGTACGTTTTTGTCATGTATAGTATGCTGTATAGTACAGATATTTGTAGAGGGGAAAATGGAGTGTTGCCTTGCAAGTTCTGTAATAAAAACTCTAAAGTGCATCATGGTAATTCATCGCTTGGTCATTTATCTTCAGATGGCCAGCATAGTGATTTACAAAACAGACCGATGCAGAAAGAGAACACATTAAATGCATCACCTCACAATGCTTATAAAATGCAGAAGTAGATCAGTGGTTCTCTGACCAGCTAATGG
The DNA here is from genome assembly GCF_001515645.1 of Sinocyclocheilus grahami. NCBI lineage: Eukaryota > Metazoa > Chordata > Actinopteri > Cypriniformes > Cyprinidae > Sinocyclocheilus > Sinocyclocheilus grahami. The sequence continues at coordinate 1,026,647 of NW_015505291.1, forward strand.
GTCATGAGTCATGACCCAAAAATGGCTAAATGGTCTAAATAATGTACAAATGCATTAATGTATTAATCACAGCTGGAGGGGGAAAAAGATGGGCAAATACCCTTTACATATTTTTTGACGTCCAAAGCCATGCATCCAGTCATCTTCTACGGTATTTTTGTTGCAAATTTATCAGTCCCTTAGTAAAAGCTTAACACATTAAACAGGTCCAACATAGACAGGTTGCATGATAAACCCTTTTTTCATCCGAAAAGATTCAAGACTACTGTACATTATACACAGGTTCACAGAGGAGAGAATAATTGAGTTAAAAATTATTTATATTTCTTCTATTTAGTAAAAATCACTTATATAATTGTGCACACTGTTGGATTGTAAATGTAAATTTTAAGACAACTGTTGTGTACAGAATTGTTGGATCGCCCCTTGGTGTCCACTGTAAAACAGAAAACACTCTCTTTTAAAATGAAAACTGCTTCACACAGTTCAGTGTTGATCACAAAGCATTTTTTGATGACTCCTATTCTCAATGAAATTTCATGTATTTCAGACCTTATGCATTAGCTAACACATTAAACCTGATGCTGCTATATCTTCTCTACCCTGCAGGTTCACAGCGGTTTATTCCATCTCTCTGGTTTTCGGGTTCTGTCTCTCCTGCACTCTCAGGCATGCCTCTCATGCATCAGATAGATAGGATGTTTGGATTGAACTGTCCTTCAGTACCTGTGGTCAATTCCTGTTGCATGAGCTGTAAGCCGATAACAGATGTGGATGAGACCACACTGCCACCTACAGACCACAGAACAACATCCTCAAGCCATTCTCAGACCTACAAAACCAGACTGATCTTGCTCAAATTGTGTGACCTAAATGATGCCCTTAAAGGGCTAGTTCAGCCAAAAATGAAAATTCTGTCATTAATTACTCACCCTCATGTCGTTTCAAATCCGTAAGACCTTAGTTCATCTTCGGAACACAAATTAAGATATTTTTTATAAAATCTGAGCGCTCTCTGACCCTCCGTAGACAGCAATGCAACTGTAATGTTCCCAGGCCCAGAAACATAGTAAGAACATCGGTAAAATAGACCATGTGATATCAGGGGTTCAACCGTAATTTTACGAAGTTATGAGAATACTTTTTTGTGCGCAAAGAAAACAATAATAATAATTAATTCAACAATTCTTCTCCCCGAGTTACCGTCTTCCGCCATTTTGGAGAATACCCCAGAACGTAATCAGCATTATTTACGTTTCGTAGAAAGAGCGTGCATGCTGAACGTAAACAACGCTGATTACGTTCTGGGGTACTCTCCAAAATGGCGGAAGACGGTAATTCAGGGAGAACAATTGTTGAATAAATAATGTTATTATTGTATTCTTTGCGCACAAAAAAATATTCTCGTATAGCTTCATAAAATTACGGTTAAACCACTGATGTCACATGGACTATTTTACCTATGTTCTTGCTACGTTTCTGGACCTGGGAACATTGCAGTTGCATTGCTGTCTACGGAGGGTAAGAGAGCTCTCAGATTTTATCAAAAATATCTTCATTTGTGTTCCGAAGATGAACGAAGGTCTTACGGGTTTGGAACGACATGAGGGTGAGTAATTAATGAGAACATTTCTATTTTTGGGTGAACTAACCCTTTAAGTCTGAAATGAAATTGTTTAGTTTATATTAAAGATTTTCACTTTAATTTTTACTTACATTTTTGAGTAAAGATGAGTTTACATTATCCAGATTTTACCCAGATTTTTGACTCAATTTAAAGTCTGGACAAGTTGATCCTCATGACCAAAAGTCTTCATAAGATTACATAAAACAAAAATCATGTACTGTATGATGGGCACAGACTCCAATGTTTTAGCCTCTTAGCTTTAGATTATAAATCCAGTTGGGGGATATCAAACATGATTGATATTTTTCATCTACACATTCCACACGTTCAAATGAGATTTCAGGCCTCACATTTACACAGGCGAGTTTTGACAGCTCTGACAACAATGTTTAGGCAGCTCAAAAGATTTCCTGACGTAAGTTTATCCAGTGCAACAGCTGACACGTGCTATGTAACTGTTGTTTTCTTTAACATGACCAGCTAACGGCTTACAATAACTTTCCTTAACCCCTCACACACACTCTCTCCTCAAACCAGCGGAGATCTCAGCGTAGTCCTTTAGTATAAACAGACGACTCGCATTGCTTGTCCTGCTTGCAGCTCTACAAGTCTCTTATGGTCTTCCCTGAGCATAGGGACATCAATCTCTTCCTAATTCCATCAAGTGTGAAAGGGCCCTTATGCGAGTGTGCCGGGGACACGCTAGCTCTTTTGTAGCCCTTGTGGGGAGCGGGGAGATGGGCTGCACCATCACAATGCCTCTGCCCCAGACCCACCGTGCTCGTGACAGCAGAGCAGATGGCGTCGGCACTAACCCAACAAAAGAGATCTAATTAGAGGAACAATGGAGGCGAGCCGCACGGGAGGACGGAACAGCGGATCAAGGCTTTCTGGCTTTCACGGAAGGAAGGAGCGATGGATAGGTGGGGAGAAAAAGAGAAAGGAGAGCAGTCAGTCAGCCTATTTCTCTCTCTCCTGACCCCCCTGGCATTAATATAGGGGACTGTGACTTTATTACCCCTCATTAACACAAATTAGGGCACTCAAAGCCCCCTGAATGAAGGTGACAACCTGAATTAAGCATGTGAAAACAAACCCACCCCACCCTGCGCCAGGCTGTGACCATATTGCGTTTACATTCATAGGGGTCCCACTACAAAAGCGTGACTGCTCTTATGGGATTCCTCAGTGAAAATGTGACAAGAGAATTAAAAGAGAAACCTGACTTTGGGCTTCCAAGTACATGTCACTTGTATATTAATGCTGTTGGGTTTAGTTAGTGAAAAAATGTGTGTGTATAAAAAAAACATACCATTTTTTTTTGTTTTTGCTTAGATTTATCACACAATGCACTTCAGAAACAACACACTGATAAATAAAAATAAGCAAATAAAAGGACATTTTTCCTAGAGCAACTTAAACATTCCCACACCACAATCGCATCAACAAAATCGCTGAAATTTCCAATATTTTGTAATTTCTGCTCAATAGAACAAATCTGTAAGCACTTAAAACAATTGAGTGAATACTTGTGCAGGTAATAATAAATATTTGCAAACGTTAGCAAACCTGAATGAATGGCACTATGTCAGGTGTTTTAAAAAACACCTGAACTTTTTGTGAACATTTTTTAGTATTCAAATAAAATCACATAAAACATAATTAATTGTCTTTATCTATTTATCTACTGTATCTTGCCTAATCTAGACCTAACCAGAATGGTAACTCACAAATCTTGATATGAAAACATGACAGAAACCTATTTCAATCCCAAAATAACAAACCATTAAACAAACAAATCTCCCCTTATATTCATCTTAAAACAACAATTTTTACAATATTTAGCCTCCATATACAATCTGAAAGAAAGCATGCTGGGAACTAGAAATCTACTACCAAAATTAAGTTAATGCAAAAAATAAAAATAGAATAAAACTGATTAAGCATGTAATTTACACATTTAAATTGATGGCACACACTTAAATTATGACAAAATGTTCAACAATTGTGCTGCATGAACTAATTTTAAATTAAATGTAAATTAAGAAAGCATAATATTTAACAATTTATGCCAACGTCCATTTATGTCAAATACTTAGCCTAACTGTAAACAACAAGAAGTCTGTTTCAAAGAAAGAAAGAAAGAAAGAAACACATTCAACAACATTCTCCTGAGAGTGAATTCAAATATCTCGCAGGTCTTGGTGTTTGCAAATACCCACTAAATAAACAGTTAGAGTACAGTTTGCCGGTCAATATCGCATAAAAAAAATATTGAAGAGCTTCTGGACCCTGGGTGAAGAGGTTATTTTTCTAGTGGATGTACTGATCAACTGACTGTACACTGTCTGGCTTAGGCCTACTACAGAGACATAAAAATAAACACAGAAATATTTAATGTTTATTGGAACTAAAATAGTTTTAGCTACCAACTTCCTTATAGGCTAAAACAAATTTCCTAGCTAAACGGCCAGTTATACAATGGGCAATGGCTGTAATCCAGAAATCTAACGTGCACATGCCATGACTGACTAACAGAATCACCCAGTATTAGGCCTATCTATTATTACATTAGACATATTTCAGAAATAAATACTGTAAGTGATCATGTATTTACCTTCTGTTAGTATGGTGGATGGGCCAAAAATTACAGTAGATTGTTGTCATAGCGTTTTCTGCGTTTGGTCGGTTTTAATGACAACACACGGGTTCTTGACTTAACCAGTAGGCCTAGTGCCCTTAGCCTCATTTTATTTTATTTTTTTACGTTTGACTCGATTTCTAGTTTAGTCTGTAGACAAATTAACTCAACATGTAACTACCTGTCACTTTTCAAATATTCTCCAATTCGCGCCAATTGTTGTGTGTGAGGTCAGAAGTGTGTTATCGGGAGAGGAACGGAATGTTGTAAATGTAGTAAACCATCCGCATAAGAATGTCCCTTTAAACGTTATAATAACTAAATGCACGAGGTAAGTATTATTGGATTATCCATTATTGTACCCCCTTAATTTGACCACACCTCTAAAATGAATAATTCAGGTTTGCGGTTTACCTGCGGCTCTGGAAAAGGTGCATGACGTCGAGGATGCTTTAAATTAGGGATGCACCGATACCGATACTGGTATCAGTATCGGCCCGATACTGAGCTCCTGTACTCCTACTCCTACTTGTTAAAATGCCCCGATACCAAAGGCCGATACCACACAGCATGCGATAAGTGCCATATTCAGACAAAGAAACACTGACAACAGAACAACAGACAGCATAATGGTTATTAGAGATTAAGGATGTCTACGAAGTATATGTATGCAATGAATATAATGTTAAAATTCAGTATTAACGCCTGTATAGCTGACGTGTGCGAGCTGATAAGCAAACGAGTATATAACGAGTTATAACGAGTGGTTCCCTGCATTATTACAGCAAAGCGCGTGATTACAGTACTAAGCCGCTGCAATGGAGCAGCTCTAATGCTATTAAATTAAAGATGATGTACCATAGAGAAAAACAATGAACAGTGAAAGTAACAAAACTTGTAAAATACATTTTAATATAATACGATATAATTTTAAATTTTTTTTTACTAGTGGGTGCAGGACACTATAGTTAATTTATGTAAGTGAGGATAGCAAAATAAAGTAAACTGTGACAAATTATACCCCAAAATTCTTCACACAGTGGACTACCAGTAAAACTGATACAAATTTGGGACCAAAAATGTCTAGGAAACAATTTGAATTTGAGGTTTGCATGAAGCTGGGTGACAGCATGCTCAGGAGACTACAGGCTGTCATTAAGGCTAAGGATTGCCTGACTAAGTATTGATAGTTGGTTGGTTGTAATCCATTACATACCTTTCAAAGTTCCCCTTCAGGAACTCGAGCTGCGTCGAGTCGCTTTGGGAACGCCCTTGCGTGACCGCGTTCTGAAGCACGTGTCAAATCCGTCCAATGGAGCAGCGAGACGTCACGAGCAGGGTGACGTAAGCACCAGAAAGCATAAAAGCAAACCAGCTTCTGCTCTTCAGTAGCGCTCTGTGTATGTGTCTGTCTATTTACTGTTGTCTGTCCGCACAAGCACTCATATATATATTTGTTTCTGTACCCAATATTTAAAAAATGTACAAATGCAATAAAAGTATCGGTACTCGGTATCGGCAAGTACAGAAAATAAAAGTATCGGTATCGGGCGAGTACTGGAAAAAGTGGTATCGGTGCATCCCTACTGTAAATTCCAAGATGTTTCTAGTTGCAGGGTTTCGATGGAGTTAAATTCCTTAAAATGAATCCTGATTTAGAATTTAAAATTTCCTTGACAGAAGAACTATTATGAATGACATATATTTGTATAGGACTGTTAATCCGAATGAAAAAAAGCAATTTCAGTCTTAAATATGGGAGTCTTTTGTCAGACTTTGGACAACAGTGACATCTGCTGTTACATGAGTTGATGTACAGTCAAGCTTTTATTGCCATGCGCTAAAGTACAGTACAGTACAGTGAATATAGCTAGGCCTATATATACATTTTCTGACTATAGTTAGGCCTATATATACATTTTACTGTCAGTGTAATAATTTTCAGTTTAATTAACTAAGTTTAAATTAGACATTTTCCAGAATGCATTAGTTTTTATTTATTTAGCTTTAGCAAGGCTGGGGGCTGGCATAGACTGTGCAAAACCTGATGATCCATGTTGCGCATAATTTATGAATGTTTCAGAGAACAGGAAACATTTCAAGGAAAGTAAGAACACCTGACTGTCTATTTATATTATCAATGTCATAAATTTGTTTAGTGACCTAGAGGTAGTGCTGAATCATATTTTTTAACTTTTCATTTGACCTCATAGCTTTAAATATTTATATTTTGGATATTTAAAAATCTCAAAACTCTTTACTTCCATTTTTATGTAGGATATACAGTAGATTAAATATGTGGTCTTCACAAGCCCTAAGTATTTTTTCTTACCCCACAATTAACACTAGAGGGCAGGAGAGCTCCATATTTGAATCCAATGTGAAGGATTTTCTAAAAACCCAAGTCAACTGCAAGGCTGCTAACGTTCAAAACGGTATGAATCTACTGGTAAATTTATAGATGTGATTCAATTCATGCACTTCCTGGCTGCATATTTATTTAGTGAAAAACTGGATGATCATCAATTTGATGTTAGGAAATTTGAGGTTGTAATAGTCTTCTTGCTATTTAAGGCTTGTCTTATTAAGCTTTCTGTATTATCAGCTCTTTGTTGTGGAACTAGTTAACATGATTTGTGTGTTTTATTGTAGCAGAAGTTAATTTAGTGTAAGAACATTAATGCAAATTTATTCATGCAAATTATTTTACCCAGGCTCACAAAGAACAGGTACCAAAGTAGAACAATATAAAACCAATTACCATACCATTACAAATCCAAAAAAGTATGTGTGTGTGTTAGTTTCACTGAAGGCACAGTAAGAAAGACATTTTTGCGAGTATATCAGTGAATGTGTTGTGCTCTTGCAGCCTGCGCAAGGTACAATTATGTGGGAAGTGTGTGTTTCCGCACTGTGTGCTTCTTTTTGTGTGTGTTTTCAAGGCTGTTCTGTTCAGTTATGCTGAATGCGTGTGTGTGGTTTGTGTGCTCTACTTGAAGACTTCATTTAACTTACACATAAACTATATTTATTACCATGCGTGTGTGTATGTGTGTGTGTGTCTGTGTGTGTGTTCAGTGTACCTGGTGGCACCATATTGCAGGAAGCTGCAGTAATTTCCTCCATCCTCAGCGATCAACCCAGAGCCCAAACCACAACCACATGGGATCGCAGTTTTCGTTCACTCGGTGGGAACATTCCAGAACCCAGTGACCAAAAGTAATATAGTCCAGCAAAAGAACCTCAACTTCTATTTAAAGGAAGATTCTGGATTCAATACAAGTTAATAAATATAGGTTACAAGGCTCAATACAATTTGATTACCACAAAAGTGGCCCTCATTTTCTTTCTTTCTTTTTTATTTTTCTGTTAGATTACATTACATTAATTCCTTTGTTGAAATTGTGTATTATTTGACTATAATATATTTTTTGCTCATTTCAAGGGTGTTTTTTCATGGTAGCAAAGCTGTAAACTTTGATATAATTTTACACAGAAAAGGTTAGGTGATTATATTTAAAGATAATAATCACATTAACACAAATTAATTACATATTGTGGCTATTCTGTTGAAACAGTGAGTATTTTAAAGTTTTTTCTTCTTTCTTTTATCATTTCTTTATTTATTTCAAATGAAATTGACCCCATTGACTTCCATTGTAAGTGTCTCACTGTAACTCAGATTTTTTTTTTTTTTTTTTTTTTTTTACAGAAATGGAGGGAAACGTATAAATTAACAATAAAAATTGACTGAGTTTAACTTGTACTGAACCCAAATAGTGCTTTAAACATCTGCACAGTGAGAGAGAATCAAACATTAAGTTGAGCTCTTCATTAGCTTACATAAGACTGGAAAGGGAAAGAGACATCAAACTGTAATAGTTATATTGTAATTAAATATGAAATAATTTCAAGCACTATAACTATACAGTACTAAGGGTTAGTGATTTCAACAAACTCCTAATCGTATTACAGGCTCATAACTTGTCTGTTGGTGACATGAACTTGAATCCTGTGACTTTATGAGAAGAAGTGTTCTATTACTTCTTTCTAGTGATCAGATTTATATTTTTTGCTTTTGCTGGATGATAAATCTAGCATTTGAAGGAGGGACACAAACAGAAACCAGAGACACAGTCATTACACAGTCACTTTACCAAGCAACATTAGTGTCTGATGGGTGGTAGTGTGATATTTAGGCTTTCTGTTTGATAATGAACCTGGAAAGCATCTGATTGCTCTGGAACAACGTGTAGGAGTCGGGCCTCTTTGTAGCCAAACATCAAAGCAGAAATATGTATTTACCACGGATTCGTCTGATATCACGGCAGGCCACAGCTGATTGGAATCAAAAGCAGAGTTACATGAAGGAAAGAGTTTACTATGGCATACACACACACACACACACACACACACACACACACACACCTATTTGACCAAAACTATGCAATATGGCAAGCCATTTTAACATTTAATCTATAAACCATACTAGTATGTATTTTCATGCTACTAGAAGTTGTTTTTTAGATACTAGTATCTTTTCCATTAAGTACTAGTACTTATTCATTAGCTTGTAGTGCTTATTCTTTAGGTACTAGTGTATTTTGTAAAGTTACTAGTACCTATTAATTAGATACTGCACTGTAAAGAAATATTAAGTAGACACAATTTGCAGTTTCTGAATTTGTACACACACACACACACACACACACACACGCATGGGCTCCTGATCTCCTAATCCATTCAATCTATTCTTTTCATTCCTCTTTATTGACTGCCTAAAACTGAAGTTATATATATATATATGTATGTATATATATATATATGTATATATATATATACAGTGGGTACGGAAAATATACAGACACACATAAATTTTTCACTCTTTGTTATATTGCAGCCATTTGCTAAAATCATTTAAGTTAATTTTTTCCCCTCAT
>NW_015505291.1:1040324-1076435 GCF_001515645.1 Sinocyclocheilus grahami
CATAAAAAAAAAACATTTTTACTTGCCAGTGTGCTGATTCTGTGGGACGCCCCCTGCAGGAGAGTGCAGTACAACAGTTCACACAGTCTTGCTGTCTAGTTAGCAATGACTTTTTCATCTTTATTAATCAGAATGCATTCAAATATATTATTAAAAAAAATAATATTACTTCTGTATTTTTTAAAATGAGAAATTAACAATTTTATTCAGCAAGGAAACAGTAAAGACGTGTAATGCAACATATTTCGGTTTCAAATACATGCTGTCCTTTTTAAGTTTTTTGTTCATCAAATAATCCTGAAAAAAATAATAATAAGAAGAATCATGTCACTGTTGGCTGGAGAAATACAGGTAGCTGCTGAAAATGTAGCTTTGCCATCGGAGGAATAAATTACATTTTAAATATATTAAAACAGAAAACTTTTCATTTAAATTCTAATAATATTTCACAATATTGCATGTTTTAGTGTATTTTTCATTAAATAAATGAAGCCTTTGTGAGCATAAAAGACACTTTATGTGAGCATAAAACATCTTTAAAAAATAATTTTACTCTCATTTCTACATTTTACTAATTTTTCTTCTTTCCTTCAATGCCTTCACCCCATCAGCCAGCAGGTAGCCCACCAAATTAGAGGAGAAGTGACCACAAGACTGACTTTTGCCAGGGTCACATGATCCTATTCTATCCTATTTCACTCTACATCTATGCAACTCACAAAACAATGCATGTAAATCCCAGGTACATGCTAAATCTGCTTGACTAGTTAGTTACATTACCTTCCAGAAGTAATCACACTGTCATCACTGTGTGTGTTGACAACTTTGTGGAAAAACTACAACGCAACTCAGAATGATTTTGAAAGTTGTAGAAGTTTGCAGAGGCTTTGGCTCCGTGGATGACGGGTCACCTCATTTGTTGTGTATTTGCGACCGCAGAGTGAAACGAAGACTCATGGGAAATCATTTGGTGGCCACTGAGAGGAAAACTCATTTTAGTTACTTAAGAGTTCAAGTTAAAGCATTCTGATTTAAAGACCGCAGAGACCTTTCCTCCTGAAGAAGAATTCATGTTATTGTGTTATACTGTATAGCAAAACGTCAGCTCAGTGGCTGCTGAAATAGGTTATGACAGTTATGTGCTTTAATCTCAGAGAAAAGCAGAGGAAGTCTAGTTAACCCCTGTGCCCTAGAAACTGGCTCGAACTGAGCTTTAAAACCAAGCTCATCCACCCAAAAAATTCTTGGAGCGAGACCCCAAACCTGATCCGAAACATCAGCCACATATATGTAGCCGCTGTAGGCCTCAGAAGTGAGCGCGGTCATGTGATCCCGACATATGTTTCCATTCTGTTCAAAAGCCCTGGAAGTTTCCGTTTGACGGGAGACAGCAGTGCAGTATGACCCTCACGAAAAATAAGTTTATTCAAGTGTGCTATTAGTATACTTCTTTTAAACTAAAAAATAGGAAAATATACTTTTAGTCTACTTTTTATGTACTTCTCAGAAATATACTTAAAATTACATTTAAGTATACTTGACTTATAGCCTACTTAGAAAAAGTCTAAATATATTTGAGCTATACTTGTGTTCCTAGAATCCATGTTTTCATTGTTATACGGTAGGGGGCGCTAGTACACATGTTCTGTACAGAATTTTCAAAAAACACAAGTGAAGAAGAAACCGAAACAACAGATGCTTCCACATGTATTCTAACACGATCATCAGACATAAAACAGCATCAAAACTGTGTAAAGTTGATGTAATGTCGACCAATGAAGAGGTAATAATGACTGTCAAGCTTTGGGGTGTTGATCGACTCTATCTACATTTTGATTATCGTTCTGAATCCAATTCATAGACTTTTTTTCAGCTTTTTGTTCAAAATGTTGTTTATTTCTCTTTTTTAATTTATTTATGAAACATACCCACATTCAAGTGTTTACAAAAATAATGCATGAAGCTTGAATAAAATGTTTTTGTTTACAAGCAGATACCCTGTTCTTTCTTTTAGTGTTTTGTATGTTCAGATATTTATATAACAAAATATATACAAATTAATACCTAAATAGGGACATAGTAGTATACTTAAAGTATGATGTAAAGTTAACTTAAAGAAAACGTACGAGTACTTGCAGTATAAAACTACTAAACTAGTAGTTTACTGAGACTATACTTCAAAGTGTACTAAAAATGCTATTACAAGTATTTAATTAGAAAACTATCAGTATTCATATAAGTTCACTTTTAGTATAGTTGTAGTACAAGCTAAAAATATTGTTGTAAACTAGCTGTGTACTTAAAGTTTACTACTGTTATATTTAAAGTATACTTAAAAGTATACTTTTATATACTAGAAAGTGGGCCAGTTTAGTCCCAAGGAGTATTGAAATAGTACACTTACAAGTATACTACTAGTATACTGATATCTGTATACTTGCTACATAAAATATACTTAAAGATACACTTGAACTTTACTTAAGTATACTTAATAAAATAAACTTGAAGTATACTACTTTTTGGTAAGGGCAGGGCAGAGTGCATCTGGCTGGCCCGCAGCCAAGAGAGCCCGGGACGCTCAAGCAGGGCTGGATACCATGCAGACAGACCCGGTTAGCACGGAAGTCGCACCCCTGATTACCATGTACAACCGCTTGCACTTCCACCAGGTTAGGAGGTCCTGTCAAAGCTGGTTTTGTATGAAATACACCTGACTTTTTCAAAGTTGTTCCTTGTGAACTTCCCTTTTACTGTACTATGGGGTTGAGGGTACTGTTTTCACACTGCTGTGATAGATACCGGCCCATCTGTTAGACTACTTTGCATTCTGAAATACTGAATGTGAGAGTTACAATGGCTCCAAAAGGCATTTGGAGACTTTTTATGTGGAGCCGCAATTAAAAATGTATGAATGTCTTTGCATTAGATAACAAAACAAATGCTTCTGGAGCGTTTCTCAGAATAAATGTAGCTTTAGCCATTTTTGCAATTACTGTACAGATAAACAACTGGTGTCAATGTGACTTTTTTTTCTTATCATGAGTGAAATCAGTTCTTTGGCTTTAAACAGTTTTTGAACAGTGTCTACAGTTTTTTTTTATTCCAACAAACCCTTTTTGTAAAATTTTATTTGAAATATATTTTCTAAATACATGATATTAATTTCATTGTGTACGATTTGTCCATGCATGTGTTTCATTTTTCTAGACCTCCTAATTTTTAATCAAAATATCTTAATCTTCTGATGAAATTAGACATTTTCAGTTATTTATTAGACTTAAACCCTGCTCCTTTTCTTACAGTTGACTGCAAGCTCATATTCAGGTCTGCCTCCATCCAATCAATGACCAGTGGAACCAAATTCCTTTTTTTATTTTTTATTATTATCCATTTCACTCAAATGTACATCAAAATAAAGAAAATATTGTCACTACTTCCATTTTGACCTTAAATGTTTTGTAAAGCTTGTACATTTTTTCTTTAAAATAAATGGCAAATTGATAAATACAGTTTTATTTTTAATGTAATGAAATTACATGCATACTTTTTAAGGGTAAATTAAGTGTTCAAATAATGTTTGGAGCTAAATGTTTTCAGAAGCTAAGAGAGTAAAAATGAATCAGGCCTTGTTTTGATAGTTGAATAATAATAATAATGATAATAATAATAATACACACATATATATATATACACACACACACATATATATATATATATACATTGAAAGAATCAAACATGCAGCCAGATCAATAAAGTTTAAAAGAGTTTTAATCATTTTAATGTTGTTGAAATGCTACGTTGACTTGTTAAGATGATCGGCATGTGGTCTCAAGTCTCGGATAACACACACGGAGTAGATTAAAAACATTACATGAGTGCAAAACCTTCCATTAATCCATAAATGTCTAGAAGAGAAATCAAAGGGGAACAAGTTCAAGGCTCTGTTGTAATAAAAACCATCTTTCCTTCTCCATTGTTCTGGCTAAAATCATATGAGACTCTCGGTATAAATGGTGGAACTAACTTAATTATGAAAATCCTCCTGCTGCATTGAAAATGGGCTGCAGTAACAGGGGAATAAAAGCTGTTATACAGACGTTCGTGTGTGTGTGTGTGTGTGTGTGTGTGAGAGATGCCATACCCACCGGGCTTCTCTGCAACTGTCTGCTGTAATATAAATCCCTATTGCACTTTGTATTTATCCATTTTTAATGAAGTGTCTCAGCTGTGTGTGTGTGTGTCTGAATGAGACGAGAAAGGAGAAAAAGGGAAAGAGAGGGATGGAATGAAAGATATGGACAGGCCTGCTGACAGAGAGGCCCTCTGTCCTCTCATGGACACCCCTTTCTGAGAGGATCAGAGATTGCATGATGACATCACTCTCAAGGGTGACGTGATTCAGGTGCTTTTGTGATTTTAAAATGAAAAACTTTGGCAGTTTTATAAAACCCCCACATCAAATGCATCAGCAGCACGGAAGAGAAGATACCTTACTAGCTTTCTGGGACTTGAACGTGTAAGTTGCGTTGCTGTCTTCGGAGGGTCAGAAAGCTCTCAGATTTCATCAAAGATATCTTAATTTGTGTTCCGAAGATGAACAAAGGTCTCACGGGTTTGGAATGACATGAGGTTGAGTAATGACAGAATTTTCATGTTTGGGAGAACTTTCCCTTTAAGACTGGAATACAACTTTGTGAGTTTGTTGTGTTCTGAACAATTTGAAAGCCTGGTAGTGTGTGATCCTCAGTTGTTTAGTGTACAATGCTCAATTTTCTGGTAACCATTTACAAAAGTTGGCAAGCGTTTGATGACTAGTGCTCGAAAATCTGTTCAGATTTTAAATGTCTTTTAGTTATATTCCAGCCTGTAGGAGTACACTAGCATTATAGATGCTTCAAAACCCCAGTTCTCATTTCATGGATGTTTTAAATGATCAGAGAAACTTCTCCTTTGTTCTCCTTTTCTTTGTTTTCATTTTTGTAACATTTAGAGAGGAAAGGCCTGTGTAGGTGAAGAGAGGCATTGAGTGGTGATGGGAATGAGGTGGGATTCACAAAGACCCTGATTGTGACAATGACACAGGCTCACATAGGCCTGCTAAACACAATCAGCAGGGATGACAACATGAAAGCACCAGTTATACGGTTTCATAAGCTGTTTATTTATCTAGTGAATTCATGTTTTTAATTTCTGCACAGCAGCATACAGGGAAATTGTGCCAAAATATAAATAAGAAAATTCAACAGTGTTTCTTTTTTTACTCTTTTAATTTAATTACAAACCTCAGTTAAAAGTGGCAAACTGGCTGATGTCTTCAACATTTGATTCTCAGTCTCTCTCTCACAAACCAAGAACATCACATTGAACAACAACTTAAAATGCATGATATCATCATCATCATTAATATTATGTACAGCTGTCACCTATTAGCAAAACAATGCTTAGAGCTTATTGGGAGTTTGTAGAATGCACTGAAAAAAAAAATACAATTATGTTATACAAAGATCAAAAATACTATTAGAAACCCTTGTTATAAATGGTACACTATATTAATAAACTGCTGTTGACATTTTACATGTAAGTACAAAATCTTGGTGAGGTAGTTCCCTCTGAAGTCACTTTTAAATGGTAAAATACTGAATAGACATCACTTAATTATTTTCCATTTTTCGGTAATTATTTACAATACAGCAAATCTATGCTCCTTACTTCATTAAAATTGAATTCCTTTGGTAAACATAACTGTCAGAAATGTGCAGTCCTGCAAGTGTCAAATTGTACATTCACAATATGTTTGCATCTTTTTTTTGTTTTGTTCTTGTTTTTTTCTTTTGGGGGAGGGGGGGGGGGGATTCTTGTACATAATGCAAAAAGGGGCAAATACATTGTTTTTACAAAAAGCTTTTTTATTAAGAACATTCATACGTGCTATATTCCTCCGTGGACCCTTTGTTTGTTTGACATAAGCCTCTCCCTTTCCCCTTTGCTCACCCAGGATGTTTTGGAGAAGGTGAACTTTGTATGGAGCTGAAGAGAGGCACCCATAGGATATATATTTTTTCCCCTCCAGTGTGTGTTCCCCTTACTAGGGGTGTAAACATTGAAAGGGCACCTCATACAGAAGAATAGCCTGCGGTCACACTACATTACAGCGTTCATGCTACGCACTAATAAGCAACATTGCTTTCTGGAGCTGCTGGAAATTTACTTAATATTAGTAATGTAACATCTGTAACATGGACCCTGCAATGTAAAACGCCCAGCTCTGTCAGTGGGGTTGGAAATAATTTGGTCGATTATGAAGTTATGCTGACAACATGAACGCGCAACAGAGCCTCTATTGTGTTGCTCTGCGCGTCCGTGCTGGCAAATGTCAGGAAATTACGGAGTGGACTTCCAAGAGAGAGCGGAATGAGACTAAAGTTAATAAATGTAGACATGTGGAACATTCTTTAAAATCGCTTAATGGCTAAATAAACTTTGGTTTAAAGACAAAAACGAGGTGCAAGCTTAGCTTACAGTAAAGAAAATACTTGAGTTGAACAGAAGAGTAACTCCTCTGGTGCCAACATTCACGTTTTTCCATTTTAAAGAAAAATAACATCTTATTTCACACAAAACGTGACTATGAATCGTGAATAAACATCTAAAACCTATGCGTGAAAAGGAAAAAAAAATAGCTTTTTATGAATAAAGTATGCAATAAACTATGGAAATAAAGTATCTATAAAAATATAAGAGATTTTTTTTTTTTCGTTTAACAAAACATTGATATCATCTTATTTGTTTGCCTAGTAGTTAAGTCTCGGAAAGCCAGTCAATCAGAACAGTCATCTGAAAGAAATTGTTCAGTGCAATACATGTAAGTCTATAAGAGTCTTTTTAGAAGATTTTCACTCGCTTACCACCCACAGCTCTGCCTCCCCTCAGCACTCTCTGGGCAGGCTGGTCTTTGGAGAGAGGGCAGTATTTTATAGTATGCGCGTTGTCCCCGTTGGCACTGCATAGGGGGCATGTGTACGCCCGCAGGATCGGGCACACCACCCTCCCATCCGGGGTTTTCAGGACGTGCGAGCCGTACACCTCCTCCGGGGCGCCGTTATTCCGACAGAAGACGCAGATCTTGGGCTCCTGCTTATTGCGCGCCACCGGTTTCCTCATCTTCCTCTCCACGCCGAACAGATCAAATCCTGCGAAGCTCCCTCCGATGCCCATCTCCCGCTCCTGGGAGGAGGACAGCAGCCCTCCCGTTCCCTGGTTCTGGTTCTGGAAGGGGCTCAGAATGGAGAAGCGCTCCTTCAGGTCCAGGATGGAGATGGGGGCGGGCGGGGGGCAGCAGCAGGAGTCCAGGTGTCCTCCGCTGTCGCCGTCGCCGCCGGCCGCGATTACGCACGGGCACGGAGGGCTGTCGTCCAAGCCCAGGGTGGCTTTCAGGGACTCCGTGATGGAGTTGGGGCTCTGGTGGACGCTGTGCTGGTTGTTCTTGGTGACCAGCGTGGAGAGGCCGAGATAGTCATTCCAAAAATTGAAGGTGTAATCGTAGGGCGTGCGCGCGCTCAAGTAGTTGTGGTTCAGAAAATCCATGTCTTCTTCGCTCAGCCAAGACGCTTCTCAAAAACAAACAAATGCGAACTGCGTATATTCCGTCAGGTTGCTTTCTGTCTGCTCACCAGGGTCGTAACTGTGCTCAAGTCCGGTGCGTTTCTTGGGTATGTGAGTCTGAAGAACAGGCATCTGGTTATAAGGCTCCAGGAGAGGCAGGAGGAGGGCGGGGCTCTTTTTCAAACCAAGCTTCTGAGCAGCAGATCCACAGCGTGTTTTCTTCCTGCACGACCAGCGACTGTTCACTGCAGTGGAATGACACCAGGCACTGCTTTGTGATGGCAAAACACACCAAGAAGTGCTCGTTAGTGAGAGATTACGCTTTATTCGTATCACATATTTTCCCTTTCTTTCTTAATTCTAAGGGTCAATGACGCATAATCATGTCCAAGAGGTTTTATTTTTATTACATTTTTTTTACTCCAGACACAATTGTGTTCGAAGAAGTTCTTGATTAGAAAAGTAGTCTTGCATGTTGGTTGCATGCATTTTCAACAACATTTTGACTCAGTCAGTGACTCAAATTTTTTTTTTTAGAAATGTTAAAATACTTTAATTGCATTAAACAACAACAACAACAACAAAACTTAATAATATCGACACACATTGGTGGGGGCCTAAAAGGGTCTTCTCTGTTGTATGGTTTTCTTGTCACGTGACAACAAAATGGCGTCATGCATACTTGTTGTGCCACACTGACTTTGACAAAATCTTCTTAAAAATGTAATTATATTTAATAATACTACTACTAATGAAATAATATGCGAAAAGGGGGGAAATGTTTTTCATACTATTTTAATAAAAACATTTCAAAACTAAGCATAAACATTATTTTTCATTTTTGAACATGCCAACAAAACTACGTTAATCTTAAAAGTGAAAGTGTTTAAAATCATGGCTGCATAATGTGAGCAGATTCAGCTCTCGTTCAACTATCAAATGCTCCTCTGGCAAAATATGAAGGGAAAATGCATTGCAGTCTATTCAGCGATGATACATTATTACATCGGATTTCCTCTCTAGCCTCAGTGTCATTTCACAGTCACAGTAGCTTCTTTCTTTGGTGCGAGATACTGGGCTTTGTGTGCACTGGCGAGGCTTTACAGTGCAGAGAGGGGAGCTGCAGTTTCTATATGTTCAGGATTACGTGACGCGATCAGTTTACACGTGTGCCATTAGAAACAGAGGGTCGTGGGCGCACATGGGCTCTTTGTTCTTTGAAAACATGCCATGCACGCACCTGCAGGCCAGAGACATGGAGTCGATTTTACTGTTGATTAGCATGTTTTTCTTTGACATTTCACTTTTTTAATGTGAATGATATTAACAAGTTATTGAATGATATTATTGTGTTCCTTTTTCTGTAAAGTTGCTTGTGAAAAGCACTAAACAAATAAACTCGAATTGAAATATGACTTTAAGGAATACTAGTAATAGAGCTAATGTTAGTTAATGCATTAATGTGAGCAGATTCATTAACTAACAATGGGCAATACATTTGGTACAGTATTGATTCATCTTTGTTAAAGTAAATAAACAACTGTTCATTGTTAGTTCATGTTAGCTCAGGTTTTTTATTGTTGGTTCATGTTAACTAATGTGGTTTCTAAATGAATGCTTAAAGTGTTACCATAATTGATTATTTGTCTTAAAATTTTAATATGGTTCTTTAACCCATTCTAGACATTATTAAAACTTCATAGTTAAAGGGATAGTCCATCCAAAAATGTCCCAACCTCATGTCGTTCCAAACCTGTATGATTTTCTTTCTTCTGTGGAAGACAAAAGAATGCTGGTAGCTAAACAGTTTTGGTTTCCATTGACTTCTATTATATGGACAAAAAATACAATGGAAGTCAATGGGAACCCAGACTGTTTGGTTATCAACATTCTTCAAAATATCTTCTTGGGGTTCAGCAGAAGAATAAAAAGCATACAGGTGAGTAAACGATGACAGAATTTAAATTTCATCATGTAATTATCAGTTTTCATAAGATTAGTAGTCATCATTAATGATTAAGCTGACACCTAATGTTAAGTATGGTTCTTTGAGATGTTTATTAAAGAGCTCATGAGGGCTATTATAAGCAGAAAATCTGGTCCATTCCACGTTGATTGTACTCTATTGTGAATATTATGATGTAAAACAATATAAGTAGGCTGATTTGGAGACAATTACTGCACCGGTGATTAAGATATAAGGACCTGCAGTACATCCAATGTAATTAGAACGAGATTCAGGATTGTGTGTCTTTTAGAACTGAAAGGCTCCAGCTCAGATGTCAGTAAATTTGCTTGGAGCCTGCAGGTCTTTTATGCTCCTCCTGCTGTGGCCTTGCTTCTGTGTGAAAAGCTGCAATGGTGGAGGGTCATTATTCGACAGGCTCTTGGCTCAACGAGCTGTCCTGGATCCGACTCGCTCCAAAACCCACACTGGCCAGAAAGACATGTAATGAGCGTCTCGCCAAATTAACTCATCTTTGGGTAAACAAAAGGCTAATTTGCATTTTTTTGTGTTTTGTTCGAGACCCCATGATTTGGGGACACAGGTGCACAGCAGCTGATTTCTGCATCCCGCGCACATTAATAATAGCCTAGCGTGTCTGTCACAGAACATCTCTGTAATAAATTGAGTGTGGTTATATTAAATGATTGATTCAGAGCTTGCCTACAAGAGATGGGAAATTATGTTCACAGCTCACGTACTCCTGTAATTAGGCAGAAACTTAGTTTAAGGCAACACACCTGATACATGCAGTAGTGCAGTCCGACCACCGGGGGTCTGTGTGAGCGCAGAGGAGCGTCTAATTGGCATGACGTCGTTGGGTATTCTTGAGTGCTGCAGCTTGTATAACAAGACCTAAGAACAATACAGTAAACACACTTACACTGTGGCCCTGCCAGAAATAGAGCGCAGGGCACAGCTGTGTATCGCAGTATTCATTAAGGAAAGCATCCAGGTCATTCCTACAGTGCAGTATCTTTTCATGTCCTCATCTTTGTTACTGAGGTACATGTTCATATTACTGTACATTTGTACTGCATTTAGGAAACAATTTTATCCAAGAGGAATTAAAGCAATTTGACAAAGAGCCAACACTATTTGTAATATACAATGTCAGTTTATTAGACAACTAGATTAGGAAGCAAGCTGTTTTATTTTTAATTATTAATTTGTTTTGAATGGAAATTATATTACTTAATGGTCTTGGTTACACTTTATTTTAAGGTGTGCCTGTTACAGTCTAATCATACATTTAAGTAGGCTACTGATATTAATTAACTATATATACTTACTATATGGTTAGGGTTAGGATTAGGGTTTGGTTTAGGGTTACTTGTAATTATGCATGTAATATAATTATGCATAATTTATTGTTATTATAATAGTAAGTATATGTAACGTGAAACAAGGACACCTAAGTAAATATGAAATAAAGTTTTACCATTTTCTTTAATCACAGTATCACAATTAAGTGCACAGATGAGTTCATTTGTATGTATGTATGTATTTATTTCTTTTCTTTTCTTTTACTATGTTGCTTTGCCATTTGTAAATGGCACTATAGTTTCTAACATGAAAACTGGCAATTTATTAAGAAATATGACACTTTTATTTTCCAATTCTATCATCAGTTACCTAATTTGGAGGGTTATATATTACAAAATGTAGTTATATAATTATAATGAATGTAATTTTTATTTATTTATTTATTTTTACCTAAAGTCAATTTATTAAGAATATTCTATATATAGGTAGGTCTCTTGAAGCATCTTGGAGACGTTGCCACAGTTCTTCTGTATTTAGTCTGTCTCAGTGTGTTCTGTTTCTTCATGTAATTTCAGACAGACTGGATGATGGTGAGATCAGATCTCTGTGTGGAGCACTGGCTGCTGTCAGACTCCTTGTGCAAACAAAAATCTCACTGGATTATTACAATTAATGGCAAAATGAATGTTTGGAAATGCAAACTGATATTTCCTACTGACACACTACAGCTAAAGATAGAAATAATTGACTTAAAACCATTTTTAGCTGGTGAAAATAGTAGTGTTCTAATAATTTTGGCCACCACTGTATTTATTTTCCTGTGTCCTCAAAACACATATTGTGTAATATTCCTTTAAAAGTAAAGCCAGTTTATGACATGCTTCTTATTGAAATTCCAGTTTTTTTGTTTGGCATAAGCATCCATATAAATATCACCAATAGATTTTATGATATTTTGTGATGTCTGTGTTATTAATTGGTTTATAACATTCCATCCTGTTTCAAATGTTTTAATGTTTTAGGTATAACAATTAGTTTAAGTTGTACTGCAGAACAGGAATGACCCATTTATGATTTCAAAGCATACAGTTATTATCACTCATGATAGTTAGATGACAACACTCTCACTTCTCAGTGGTGACTCATCACGTAGCTAACTGCATTTCCGATTGCTTTCCTGTTTGATTTGTTTGATGACTCAGGGTCATCTAACTGAGGCTTTTAGAGAGAAAAAAACATTATAGCAACCCTCTAAGAAATAAAGTAGGAATCTATATAATGACAAAGACCATTAGTATTCCCTGCAGGGAGGAATGATAGCAGTTTTTCTTGCCACAGCGTGGACAGAGGCCACACTCAACCATGCTGTAGTACAAAAGGCCTTCCTCTATTCTGATTAATTATATTCCTTCAAGAATGTGGACACTGGGTTCCTCCAGCACAGCTACCATCACCAGCCACTGTAATCACTGAACATATTTTCGAAATTATTATCCTGATCCACTCCATGAAGGAGCGCATTTCTCATTCAAACACACCTCACCAGAAACACAGGTGTGTTTGTTTCTGATGTTGATAATGTGTGTGATTTGTTTTAAATGCAGAGATTTTTAGAGATGCACAGGACATTTTGGGTTTAATTCTTCACTCATGCATTCTGTGGCATGACTCTTCAGGGCTTACCCAGCATCATTACCGCGCTACATTCATAATGCTGCAACATTACATCATAAGACAGGATGAGAAATTAGAACAGGCTCCGTTTCTCCCTCGGTATGACTGTCTGATTTATCGGCATCATCAATTATGCAGCGGCATATCCAACCGGGAGTCTCCACGGAGCACTGCTCTCTATAGCACCAAATGATGCAGTACATAGCAGGACTGAACGGGAGGACTCTTATCGGGACAGTTTCTGCTCATTCAGAGTTTTTGCCTTTACAATGTTCCCCTTGAGTTGACACAATCATTTAAAGAGTTGCAGAGTTGGGCGATCTGTTCCAAGCATCTCTTCACTGAACATATTTTCGAGATTATTATCCTGATCCACTCCATGAAGGAGCGCATTTCTCATTCAAACACACCTCACCAGAAACACGGCATGTCGCAATCTGTGACAAAGCAGGCGGGAGCCAATGAGCATTCGATTTTTCTGTCGTAAAGTTTCTTGAAGCGACAACTTTTGAATTTGTAACGAGTGCGTCAGCACGGGTATTGATGCTTACAGTCACTGCTGCGGAGGATGGAGATGAAGATCGCCGAATAAAGACTTGAGTTTGGGACTGTTCCTCTCAGTCATATGGATTCTGAAGATATGGATTACAGAGCACGAACAAAAGCATGTTGGAGAAAATGCCTTTTGTGTCCCATGGCAAACAAAGTAAATATTACATGATAAATAGTGGTTAAACGATTACAGAAATGTTATTCACTTTCAAGGGATAGTTCACCCAAAAATGCAAATTCTGTCATTATTTACTCATTTTTACCTTTGTTCATCTTCGAAACTCAAATTAAGATATTTTTGATGAAACCCAAAAGCTTTCTGACCCTACATAGACAGCAACATTTTAGGCCCGGAGGTGGAAAAGCGGCTCTATTTATAGTGATGTTTACCTTAATTTTAACGTTTTCTTGGCGTTTCTTGATGTCTTCTTCACAGTCACTATTCTTTTAATAAATATCTCAATTATTTTGCAAATTAGCAGTAGATATGGAGTCAGAAATGTCTTCTGTGGCGTGACTCTTCAGGGCTTACCCAGCATCATTACCGCGCTACATTCATAATGCTGCAACATTACATCATAAGACAGGATGAGAAATTAGAACAGGCTCCGTTTCTCCCTCGGTATGACTGTCTGATTTATCGGCATCATCAATTATGCAGCGGCATATCCAACCGGGAGTCTCCACGGGGCACTGCTCTCTATAGCACCAAATGATGCAGTACATAGCAGGACGGAGCGGGAGGACTCTTATCGGGACAGTTTCTGCTCCGTCAGAATTTTTGCCTTTACTCTGTTCACCTTGAGTTGACAGAATCGTTTAAAAAGTTGCAGAGTTGGGTGACATGTTCCTCTTCCCCTCCAGCTACAGTATATCCGATATTACAAATGATTGAAGATCTTGGGGGGGCTTCTTCTTCTCTGACTGAAATATTAATGGTCACATTATTACTTAATTTTGTTGTGACTCAAAGGAATTAATATCCATCCATTAAACGGCGCTAATTCAGCCCCTGTCTGGAGAAAGCCTGCCTGCGCCGAGCAGGGAATCACATTAGCCCATGAATGATCTATGGCACCGGTATGGCGTCTGTTGCTGCAAACTGATTTAGTGGTTCTAGCTGACAAACTGATGAGTGCTCAAGCAGTTGCTGACCAAGGGAAACATTTACTTTTAATGAGATATATTGTTGCGCCTATCACTCGGAGTGTAATGCTTGCATTAGCTTGATGCATAACCTGACTTCTGTACGCGGGTCTGGTTCTAATTGCAGGCCAGTCAACAGAAGCTGATGAATTGGATTTAAAGCACTTTATAAATGCTAGTTTTCTGCATTTGCAATCGCCACTATCTTTCTTGGATTTTAATTGTCACATTTAGCTTGTATATTGAACAGGGTTTGCTGAGGTAATGCTACAGTGCTGTATCTAAGGGTATCATAGGCCCCATTTACACATGGCAGTAACATCTCTCGTGTGTTATTGTTGGTGATGACATGCATCTTAAAAGGATTTTAAGTAATCTCTGTTTTAGCGGCTACATACATGAACCTTCCAGTGTTAGTATTATTTATATACTCTCATAGTATTTAAATTGGCTTTTTAAAAAATATTTTTGTTTAAGTTTTAAAAATGTTATGTATTTTATAAATTCTATATAGCTTTATTTTTTATTTCAGTTGTCATTTTAGTCATTTTATACGTCAACTTAAAATTATTTTATTTCAGTTACATTTCTTATTTCTTTTGCTTTTCACATAATATTCATATTTTATTTATAATAGCATTTATATTATAAATGCAATTTGGTTGCATGTGTTTTTGACTACGTATATGTGGTTTGATTGGATCACAAAACATTTTGTACCCCATTTACACCTGTATTTACGCTGCATCAATTTACAATGAATAAATAAATAAGTAGGTTAAAAAATATGTTAACCAATAAAAGTAAAAATACATTCTTAAAACAAGACACATTTACTTGAGATGTAAAGAAATGTTATGTATTTTATAAATTCTATATAGCTTTATTTTTTATTTCAGTTGTCATTTTAGTCATTTTATACGTCAACTTAAAATTATTTATTTCAGTTACATTTCTTATTTCTTTTGCTTTTCACATAATATTCATATTTTATTTATAATAGCATTTATATTATAAATGCAATTTGGTTGCATGTGTTTTTGACTACGTATATGTGGTTTGATTGGATCACAAAACATTTTGTACCCCATTTACACCTGTATTTACGCTGCATCAATTTACAATGAATAAATAAATAAGTAGGTTAAAAAATATGTTAACCAATAAAAGTAAAAATACATTCTTAAAACAAGACACATTTACTTGAGATGTAAAACTGAGCAAGAATTGTTTTATTAGATTGTTTTCAGATTTTATATCTTAAATCAAGTTTCTTTTTATTTTTTATCTTTCCCTTTTTCTGAAAACATTATTTTACAGAGTTCTGACACTTTTATAGGCATGTTTAGATATTTATATGTGAATAATAAAATAAATACAAATGCTGGTTATTATTATTATTATTATTTTCACTGTAGAACTGACCATTTGAAATCAGATTGACACAGATGCCAAACCTGTGTTAACAGGGTCAAACCAAATGGCCACTGCAGGTGAGCGTTCACTGATAATTATGCCCATTAATAAGATGTCTGGACAGTTAATGTAGTAGTGCATTGTCAACCTCAAAAATGTTAAGTGGCTGTAGCATTTCCATCCCTCGTTTCTTCATCTCTCCATTGCTTTCTTCCTCCCAGTGCTCTCAAGACATGCTTCTTGTTCTTGTATTGATCTGTGTGACGGTACAGATTAAGTCTAATCCCTGCTGGTTACATTATCGATTGCCAACATGAGAATGATTATGGGCTCAATTTGAGGGGGAAAACGTCATTTTTTTTTTACCACTTACCATGTCTTTGGGCCACTATCTGTCCAGTTCACCACTGTGTTGTGGACACAAATAGCCTTCACTTCCAACACTGTGGCATATGCGCTAATCTAATCAGGAAGCTAAACTCGTTCTACATGATGTTGTCCTGTGGGTTCCCGGTAACATATTCTCAGGGTTCTCAGGACAAACCGTTCAGGCTCTGCCAGCTTCATTTTTTTCAGACATGCAGGAATGAGTGTCCGTGGAAATCAGCGCATACAAGATGTTAAAGACTCCAGCCAAGACTATACTGTGACATTTATGCGAGTGTGGTGGCATTTTCACATAGGCATTTTTTGGCTTATTTGCATAATTTGACAGATTTATGGTTTTTTTAATCAATAAAAAACATAAATGGTATGCATTTAGTAAACAGAGCACTCCCAGTGAGTTAGACATTTTTTTTGTTTTAAAAATCTTTTTTCTTGGTTGTATTCTAAAATTGTATAGCAAAACTCTCCATGAATGAGGCATAAGTAAAGTTCTTTTGTTAATGCTTTTAGAACATTATTAAAGACCAGATCATTTTGAACGAACATACTATTAGTTCATAACTTTGAGAGAATCTTGCCAGAGCAGTAGTCAAAGTTCTGAGAACATTCTCTGTTAAGAACTAGTCAGATGACACTTTTCGTTCCATTGACAGGAAAGCCAGGCTTATGCGAATTTCATAGTGTGTTCCAAAGTTCAGGTTCGGTGAACTCGTATCAAGCGTGTGACCAACAGAAGATCGGTATGGCCAACCTGATCGCATGGCAATCTGTACATATTTTATAAGGTGGTTAATTCGTACGACCTCGCACACATGAATTTGTATGTTTGTGAAATATTTTACGTATTTTATGAGGTGGATAATTGGTAGGAATTCGTAAGATTGATCACCCCTAACCCCGCCCCTAAACCTACCCCTCACAGAAAACATACAAAATCGTAGGAATTAGGTCAAAAATACATAAAAATTGGTTGCGAGATAGCGTTAGTATGGCCTATTAGCTGAATCCAAAGCAAACTTCAAATTTGCAGCATTGTAGTAATTTGAGTAGATTACATACTCGTATTATATTTTAATTTATTTTATGAAGAATTATGTTTTTTTATATTTTTTTTATACAGTGGGTACGGAAAGTATTCAGACCCCCTTAAATTTTTCACTCTTTGTTATATTGCAGCCATTTGCTAAAATCATTTAAGTTAATTTTTTTCCCTCATTAATGTACACACCATTTTATCATACGGAGGATGTCATATTATAACCGTTGCAGTGTCTGTTAAAAATCTGAGACAACAGCTTTAGCTGGTTTACTTCAGTAATAGACCACCTCATTTCAAACGTTTTTCAGCAGTGTGATGTTCATGACATGGTTAATTTATCAAACTGCATGTTAGTGGGTTATTTTGCATGCATCTCACGGACAATCTCCAGTCTGGTTCCTGGAAACCAAAGAATGGTTTCAGCAGGCACTTCTCAGCATCTCTTTTGTTTGCCTCGCTGCCTTCCTGCTGAGTCTCGCTATCATCTCAAAGTAAACAGTAAACAATAACCCAAACCACACCAGAAGAAAAGACTTAGAGCATATAAAAGGTGGCTCTTACGGTACACAAAAGAAAACAATGAGCTACGTGTTTGCAAATCCATCATTCTCTAAGTGCATTTTTCCTAAGGCAATGGAAAATGAAAATTCAGTCATTTGCTTAGTCTAATATCATTCCAAACCTTTTTATTTCCTGTTTAAAAAGCATTATTATTTATTATTCAATGAAAAGCTTCCTCTGCACCTCAGTTCTCAAGTCAAACATGGCGCCAAGTTTGACTTTAAAGATGTTTGATCACGAGACACACATTTTTCACTGTATTTGTATGTGTACATTTAACTGATTTTCACTCTAACTACTTCAAATTCTGTCAATACAAAGCTTTTTGCTCTAAAACATTGGAATATAGCACACACAAATTATATGGACTACACACTTTTGTGGTACTTTTATGTCCTTTAAGTTTGACAGACATGGTTGCTCTTGCTGAAAAAGAGCTGCATGAAGATTCTTCAGATTTTCCTTTCTTTTCCATGGAACAAAATAACATCATACAGATCTGGTACAACATGAGGGTAATAGTAAATAAAGACAGAATTATTATTATTATTATTTTACATTCTATCTTTTCCTTTACATTTCCAGTTAGTGGAGGATCTGTTGTTCTGAATAGAATGCAAATAAACAAGGCATATGCAATGGAAGAACACTGTTGTTTCTTATGCTCATATCCAAAATAATTTGCCACATAAAATAGCATGTTATCTCACAGATAACCCTTTGTAATATGCATTTGTGTGGTGCATATCCAAGGTCCTGACTGAATGATCATAACTGTCCGGGTGTGTGTTGAATGGAGCCAATAAAGCAAGTGGGTCGATAACACACACACTCACTCACACACACACATACCCTTTCATTATCTCACGCTGCACTGAAGCTGCACAGATTGGCTGCATTATTTCACAAAACGATGAAAATGAGCTGCGGTTCTCGCATGAATGAGTTGATTTATTTTGCTGTGTTTGTTTCTGATGTTGATAATGTGTGTGATTTGTTTTAAATGCAGAGATTTTTAGAGATGCACAGGACATTTTGGGTTTAATTCTTCACTCATGCATTAATTCCTAATGCACATCTCATGCATGCTGTTGCAGAGACGTGTTTATGCTGCAGAAGTAGGCCTACTATAAAAAAAACTCACATCTTCAACACGGCGCTCTGCTGACATTCACCCTTTGAATCGGTTTATTTGTCTCTTAAAGGAGCAGCAGAGAGGCTGTAATACCTGCAACGCTGCATCTCAGCGAGCTGGCCGGGCTATATGTTCAATAAGTTAATTAAAATGTTACGAGCTTTTGCAGCACCACAATGAAATCAGATTTCGTGTAATGAAGGCTATTAATATTCCAATATGGCAGGGAGGTTGGAATCATATACCCGGGATCAGTGGAGGGAAGAGAACTGCAGAATAACAGCGACATTCATCCTCATTTTTGCTGCGTTACGCCTGTGAGTGCTTGTGTGTGTGTGTGTGTGTGTGTGTGTGGGTGTGGTGTCTGGCACGTATATGCAATTACACAAGCGAGCGTGATGAATTTCTTTAACACCTCAAAGCCAGCACAAGAACTCCTAACATGTCAGAAAGCACAAGTCACTTAAGTCGCTTTCTGAGCGCTGATGAAAAATGAAACATAATCCTTCCCGCTGTGCTCAGACCTGTTTGCACACTTCACCTGAAAATAACTCCTAATTGGCCCAATTGTGTCTCGGTGACGTGAGCTGGCTTTATGTGGCGCTTGATAAGGCAAGGATCACTATTATTGCTTTTACTAATATTACAGAATATGAACAAACCCTTAACCTAAAATATTAAACTACAGTGTGTCATCTTGGAACGTTTGTGCTCCAGATATGAATGTGCATGTGAGTGTGTTGAGAGACAACTGGATGTATTAAAGGGGTCATATGATGCTGCTAAAAAGAATATTATTTTGTGTATTTGGTGTAATGAAATGTGTTTATGCGGTTTAAAGTTAAAAAAACATATTATTTTCCACATACTGTACATTATTGTTTCTCCTCTATTCCCCGCCTCGATTTTTACAAAACTCATCGGTCTGAAAAAGCGAGGTGTGCTGTGATTGGCCAGCTATCCAATGCGTTTTGATTGGCTGAATACCTCAAGCGTGAGACGGAAATGTTACGCCCCTCACATACTGTTGATGCGTTTTGCTAATAAAAAGTTTCTCTGACAACGCAAACATTTTGTGAGAGAATGCAAAAACATTGAAATGTAATTTTTTCTCCCATTTTTTTGTTTACTATCACTATGTCCATTTAGAGGCTCCGTAATTTTTTAGATAACAACAACACTAGTCCATGTTTATACGGATATAAAATACATGTATCATTTACAAATTTGTGATATTTGGCGATAGTATCCATAACTACATTAATTTTTTTTGTCTGTTTTAATTAACCCAATTGGTGTTAGTGACAAATGAAATTTTAATAGCCAGAGATATATTAACATCTAGTATGTATTAGTAAACCACTACCGGCAGAGATATTGTATCGTGTTTATGCTCTTTAAGATGCTATTTTTTAAAGGGTTCACTCTCTCTTGACTGTTATATAGGTTGCTGTAAAACTACATGGTTGCTGGGTGGAGAAACGTGGCATCAAATGTACCAAAATTTCTGAATGAATCACATATGTCTAGGTCATGTCTCTGCATTAGCAGCTATGCACACTAAGCAAATTAAGTGTGAATGCTAAAACCTGAATTTTATCGGAGGGAATTCAGTTCCAGGATTTTTTTTAATCACCAAAACCACCCAAATGTGGTGTTTGGCAAACAAGTTTCATCTCTCAATAGAGAAGTGACAACCATGTTTTGTTGCAGTGTGAATAGAAACATGAAGGCTGTTTTGACTGCTAAGCATCCTTATAGTGAAGCAGCAACTATCCAACACACTCAAGAAACCACCGTGCACTGTTTAGCAACCTGCAGCAGTGTCCACCACTTTTGCACAAGCAAGCACCACTCATATTTCTTCAGAAAAATCTAATAATATGTGCAGATGCATTCATATATATGTGCATGTGCCTTGCTTTCAGTTAATGAAATTGCAGATACACAGTAAGGTTCGATGTAGAAATTCATATGCATGTAAATCCTGGAAGTCGTTTAATTCCAGCAATGGCATTTCTCCAGGTAATCTAACATCCTTAGAATCACTCTGCATTTCCCCCATCTAATGCTCTGTTGTCAAGGCTGTTTAAAATGGCCCCTGCTGGTTTTTTTCCCCTCTTGCCTTTCTCTCACTCTCCTGTCCTTTAATGCATTGTTTGAATTTGCTTCACTTAAAGCATCGCAGGGCTTCCACAATGCACCTGACACCCTCACAATGGTGCTTTTGTTACCTTGGCTTAGACAGGGAAGGCAGCTAACCTTTCCCCCTAAATCCTTTCATCTTCCTCCCAGAACCACCTGAGCTCAGAGCCTGACGATCCAAGTCTTTCTTCAGAGAGGGGGAAAGATAATTCAGTGAAGGCTGCAAGCAACTAGATTACAGACCGTAACAGTTTTAGCAGTGAATGTCTCAGGGAATGCCTGCTTGTTAAAATTTTATCATTCTAAAATGTCATCAAGTGAATTATAAAATGTTAACATGCAGCCATTCTCTGAGACAATGACGTAAGCTCTGTTCAAAAACCTAATGAGCTGCTCTATATACAGTAGCCTACAGCATCCTAATAGAAACTGAACCTCAAATGTGACCAATCCGTGTGTTGTACAACTAACGTTATTCACATAAAACCCACACGAGGCTTTACTCACAATCAATTATTATTGCATGTTAAAAAATGCTAACAATATGATACTTTAAGAAGCAGAAAAATACATAGCATTACACTGATCACAAGTGACATTAAAGACATTGTTACCAAAGATTGCAATTTCAAATAAATGCTGTCCTTTTGAACTTACTGTTCATCAAAGAACTATTCATGAAAGCAATGCCATTATCCTTATACAGCATAACTTCTTTAAAAATATTGAAATATCTTACAATCCCAAACTGTGGAATAATAAGGTAAAAAAAATAATAATTTAATTTAATCTTATGTAATTGTAATTTTTAATTAAAAAAATTATATAAATTTTTTTTCTATCACTTTTTGCACCATCTTAAATTATTACTTTTTTCCCCCTCATATTACTAATATTTACTTAGACTTTTCCACAAAATCCATTTTAGGATTGCTTTCTCCACAAAGTACACTGTAAAAGTTCAAAGTTGTAAATAAAGCAAAGACTAGAGTACAATAAAAAAAAATATTTTTATTTTTTTTTTAAATTCAGTTGTTTTTCAAAAGGTCATGTTTAATTCAACGTGTTACTTGCCGTTTCTTTCTGAAATGTGCTAGCAATTTCTGAAAATTGTAATGTTTACAATTGGCCTTAACTACTATGTACTTACATTTAAATTATTACTTTAAATTATTCATTTGGTATATTGTACTTATATTTTAAAAATACCTGCATGTAATTACATATGTAATTAATTTATGTACTTACATTTATAGTTACACTGTTGACCCATCCCTTACACCTTTAAACCTACCCATACCACCAAACCTGTCCCTAAGCTTACCCGTATCCCACCTCATAGCAGCAAACGTGTTTTGCAATACAATATGAACACAATAAGTACATTGTAATTATTTTTTTTTATGTAAGTAGTGAAGGCCACCTAATACCTGTATAAAGTGGGACCACAAATCCTATGCCTTTTTTCTCACTGTATGCATACAATGCTGTCTGAATTGGTCAAAATAATGTATCATAGAAGGTATCATAATCATGCTGTCTACATTTTTAGTTTGCCTTCATGTTTTGACAGCCTCATTTGCATTTTATCTTCCTGTTTGTTCCCACTATGCCGTTCTTTACTTTTCCTAGCATGTACCGATGCCTAAAAATGCTGACTATTCAAAACCTAGCATAGGTTTTGAGTGGTAATGTACCAAAATAAAGGTAAGAATTCAGTTTGTTATAGTTTGACATTCATGTCTGCATTAGTACACTCATACACAGTTGTGGTTGTGTGACTGAACGTTTTCCTAATGACTTGTGTAATCTAGCGGAGAGAAACCTGACTGCTCACCTTTCACCATCTCACCATCATTAGTGTTCTGACCACCCCATTTCTATCCCCAGAGGAAATCTATTTACCTGTGTGTGTGTGTGTGTGTGTAGACAGAGAGCGATTGAAAGACATAGAGTCTGTGTGTGTTTCTTCAGGAGTGATGAAGTCCTATATGCCAGCTTCTTTTGGAATCTGCATCTTTTGGAAAGTGTTTTATTGAGTTTGAGTGGGTTGGTGTGCAGTATAGTTGAGTGTAGTTAGCGAGCGAGCGAGTGTGTGTGTGTGGAGGTAGACCGCAGCTGCGCTCTCATACTCGTCTCCCTCTCTAATGAGGACCTTTTCCAGATGAAAGCCCTGTTACCGCTGCTGTTCCTGTCATAACCCATTCTACCTCTCTTCCTGCCAATCGAGGCCGACTGAAACCTCTCCAGGGCTCTGCCAGATTAATCACACAACTGCCCGGTTCCTTCAATCTCCTTCTTCAAGTACCTACAGCAAGACCCGCTTCCCAAAACATTACTATATGCACATGTACGGTCATACCTACAAATTTCTACATACTCATACCATGCCGATGACTTTTAAATTCCTTTTGCATTGAGATAGGATGCAAAATTGAAATTCAAATTTGATGTTAGAAAGTAGTATTTATTTAAATTAAAAAACAGCTTGTCAAGACAAATTATGAACTTGTTTGAAGATTGAAAAATTTTAAAGACTTGAAGTTTGAAGATAGATGTATGAATTCAATGCAAATTCACACTAAAGAAATGAAAGGGAGAAAGTTGAGAAATCTGATTGGATCTTTTCTTCTGTGATTTCTCGAGTGATTTGTAATTTTGTGGAAGATATGCATCAGATTGTAAGTTTACAGACTGTGTGGTCAGTAATTTTGCCGATTATCAAATGACATACAGGTGCATCTCAATAAATTAGAATGTCGTGGAAAAGTTAATTTATTTCAGTAATTCAACTCAAATTGTGAAACTCGTGTATTAAATAAATTCAGTGCACACAGACTGAAGTAGTTTAAGTCTTTGGTTCTTTTAATTGTGGTGATTTTGGCTCACATTTAACAAAATATGACATTCACATTTATCACAATATCACATTTAATGTAAAATATTTACATTTTACATTTATGCATTCAGTAGATGCTTTTATATGAAGTCACACTGCATTCAAGTTCATGCCTTCTCTGGGAATCAAACCCATGACCTGTGACCTGTTTGAGCTGCATTAAGATTTCACAGTGAAGATATTTGTTTCAGCCTTTGTGAATATAAATATCTTCCAATATGAGATTCTTCTTGGAGAAATTATTTAGTCCAAGACTTCTTTTTTTGTATGGTAATTGATTATATAGAGTGTGATAGAAATTTCTGCAGGATGCGTCTTTTTGTCTGGTCTCTTTCTCTCTCTCCTCCATTTTTTTTCAATACAACCACCCTCCCCCCATCCCCCCACCTGAATCCCATTGCTGTCCATCACCTGTTCCGCTCCATTTCAAACGACTGACGTTTCCATAAACATCCTCCCTTTCTCCTCGCTCCATCTGGACTGAATAGCTTTATTTGCTGCTGTTTTTCGCCACAGTTGGCTGACGGCGGAACCACCTAAGTGGCAAGATAACATTTGAATCCTTGCGCACCTTTGTACAAGTTGTTGTTCCCAAGGAGTGAAAGAAAACTCCCCTCCATTTAGCATTTGACTAAAGCTAATTTACCCTTCGACCTCATGCGCTAAAAGCTTGCACAAAGCACTGGGGTATCGGGTTTGGACCGGAGCTGTTGTGAGGAGAACTTGATCTGCTCGGCCACCGGAGATTCTCAAGGACAGGTTGTTGTTGTGGGAAACAGCAGCTGTTTCCAGATGAAGGTTTTTCAGAGCACTCTGCTCCCGCTGGGAGACTGGAGCCACCTGTCCGCTCCGCAACCGAAGATGTCAACCTGAAAGTCCACCGTAGCGTGTGTGTCACGTCCAATCACCTCAGCGTAAGCCACACTGAGGCAAGCGGTGTAGACGGACTTGTTAAGAAAATTTAAATCAATGCCATAGTAATGGCCCCGTAATAGAGATTATATTGGTCAAAGGTTTGGGAATCCACAGATTTAGCAGTTAGTTTTAGTGGCATCACTTCACAGATTCACTTCACTCTACACTGTAAAAAGTAATCACTGAATCTACTTAAGAAAAGCGAGTAAACATAACTGATTTTTACAAATTTGTTGAATTTGCTTAATTACACTGTGTTATGTGACCTTTCAGGTGGATGCAATAGTTAAACTAAACAACTTTAGTAAACAGTACTTAAGAGCATCTAGTTTGTTGGATTAAATCCCACTATGTGCCCCAATAACTCTAAACCAGTAGGTGGCGGAAGTGCACCAATAGTTGGTTTAAACAAAACATCACCAGAAGAAGACAACGAACTGAACTTCAGAGTCAGATTGTGTTTGAAATGTGGCCGCAAGATTAGGTAAGTTTTTGGTGATCTACTTACTATATTGTCACAGTGTGTGCTATCGTTTTTGAGGAAAAGAAAAGGCAGATTTTATTAGTTTTTACTGTCGAGCATTACTGTAACCGTCAGTTAGCGTAGCTAGCCAGTGGCTTACATGCTAGATTACAAGCATCGATCTTCCTCTTTACTGCTAGTTATAACATGAAATAAACGTGAGTAAGCATCATAAAGTATGTTGAGCGATACAATACAATTTAATGAAATTTATTTTTCAGCATTTAATGTTTGAACAAATGTCATGAAAACAAGTTATCATCACAACCACTGTTTAAATGTTTATATTTCAGAAAATTCTTTGGAGTAGAAACTTCATTTAAAATTGTTTTTAAATGTGCGTCAATGCCCAGCACTAATTATAACCGTTTTCTTGTCATATTCTATGTGCTCTTTTTTGGGGACTTAAACTCATGCAGTGGAAGTGGAAGTTCTACTTGTTTATTGAGTGAAAAGAGAGCTCAACTGCTGAAAAACTTATTAAAATATGGAAGCTATGGAATATGAAAATTCTCCAATTCCATGTTTCCACATAGTATATGCTTATTCACATATGTGTGCTTAATGAAACTTTGCAGTTTTGTGAAACCCTGCACAGAATAAGTAGATATTCATTATATGTTATGCTGAATGCTTGTGCTTTGAGTGATATTAAATATGAGTTTTTTTAATAATTGTACAGACATCTGACGTCAATGGGTGATGAACAGCAGTTCTCCACGGCCTCCCACTCTTCCTTGAAAAGGACCCTACTGATTTTACAAGACATGTTTTGTAAGTAATTTTGTCTGTTATATTCTGGTTATTTAGTGTAATGCAGACAATTCTTGAGACATGGCAAGAAAAAAATCAGGACACAGAAACAATATAACATAGAAAGGAATAAAGAAAGTGGTTACCAACACTCAAGTTTTCTGGTAACATATACATATACACAAGTTACCTATACAAAGTTACAGTAAGTTTTATTAACTCAAAAATGATGAACTAATTTGCTTCAGAAATTTGAGGCAATCAGTTTCCACAGGTTTTACAAGTAAGTTCAACTCATTACATTTTACAGTGTATATTCAGTGAGTTTTAGGAGACTATTTTATAGCTACACTATTAAAGGGCACCTATTATGCAAAATTCACATTTACATGCTGTTTGAACATGAATGTGTGTTGGCAGTGTGTGATCAACCACCCTATAGTGATACAAATCTACCTGCTATTTTTTTAATCCCCATAAATCATAAGCAGTATCTCAGAAGAATCTGTTAACAGAATCTGTAAAATGTGACATCACATTGTACAAGCCCCGCCCACGACTGTTGACGGACACTGTCGTATTAGCAGAGACCCTGCCCTGCCCTATCTTCACGCTTCAAGTAAGAAATATCTTCTTATTAGAGCTACAGACGTTATTCATTCGAGAGCAGAGTTTTTATTTTATTGTTTGGGTCATATTATCAGCGTAGACAGCAGTATAGGTATTGTATATTATGCTGCTGTCACGTAATATACTAATCTAATGTAAACATGTGATTTCTTTCCCAGTCGTTTACCTTCACAGACATAACTGACTGTGTTTTCAGAATCAGATTTGGTGTTTTCAACATAAACTTGTGTGTATTTGACAGTTTAAGCGCAATAAGACATGAAATAGAACTTAGTTTAATACTCACATGCTGTGTGACAGCCGCTTTACATACTTTGGATGTGTGCACTCAGAAAACCATATATTAGACATTGATATGGCTTTAAAACGGATGATTTCAGCGCGATAGACATCATAATCTAAACCAAACAGATGTTTTGTTTTGGCAGAGTATTTGAGGTATCAGCTGTAGAAGCACAGCCTAATCTGGAAAAGGGGGCGGGGAGCAGCAGCTCATTTGCATTTAAAGAGACACGCACAAAAACAGCACATTTCTGCTTCTACTCAAAATAGGCATTTTCAAAATGATACAATAAATGATCTGTGGGGAATTTTGAGCTGAAACTTCATAGACACATTCTAGGGACATCTGAGATTTATATGACATTTTGTAAAAAGGGGCATAATAGGTGCCCTTTAAAAATAAAGGTTGCTTTATTGACATTAGCTGTACCAACTAAAGTTGCAAATTTAACTTATGTACAAAAAACCTTCACAACTAAACACTGTTTTCATTCCATGTGTTCAAGAGAATAAAATCATCACTTCTAGCGCAAAATATTGCTAAAAAAAATCAAGTTGCTGCACCCGGGGAAGCCTGTGGCTTTTCTTCCCCCTACATAATAAATAACTTGTGTCTCAGAGCGCACAGGCGAAACACAATAACAAATGCTGTCATGTTATCTTATGTTTGGATGTCTGGGAATGCAATCTTGTGAGAAAGTTATAGGAGGTGAACATATAACATCATTTTAATGACAAACTTTGGCTCAGACATTTCAAAATTATTAAAATAGCACATTTGAGATAGTGTTTAATGAGATCATTGCACTGGTTAGTTCAGTTATCCAGTCACATGATCTGTTGAGGCAAAGCCACATTAAATTTGATGCAAATTGAGGAATCTATCTGGTAAATGTGTGTACATTTTTAGAATTTATGGGCATCTTGTTGTTTTCATGCAGCGTTTTATTATGTGATATCCAACCCCCCTGTAATGAGGAAATACAGCTACTGTAGCAGTATAGGGAAATACAGTCATCACAACTGTAAGTACTCTTGTTCAAAAGCAACATAAAAAGTGTTCACAACCAATTTATTTCCATTACATATTTAAAAAAAAAAAAAAGTTAAAGATTTTTTCCTTTGTATGTAAATTAGTGTCATTATATATTTTGCCTTATTCACAAAACCCAGTGCTGTTAGCATGGCGCTGTTAGCGTGGCGCAATCAACATTGCGTTATTCCGGCGGAAACATTGAATGGGTTGTGTTTGAAATAGAGGTGGTGAGAAATAAGAGGGATTGTTGATGATAGAATAAAAGGAAAGGTGTTTCAATGAATGTATCATTCATGCTTTCCAAAAATTTGAAATTGTTATAACATAAGTTATTGCATTAGGTATCAGAAACAACATTTTTACAGCATTTATTATTCTTGGTTACTGGTAATAGATATATGAACACTATTTAAAAAATGATATTTATATTAATTTATCAATATTGTTCATTCATGTTTATTCATAGCACATTACCTAATGTTAGTTTTTACTATTTTTATTTACTTTTTTTTTTTTTTTACTAATGAATCGTTTAACAAAATTATTTAGTAAATTGGATTACTTTTGACTTTAATGCTTTGAGAGTCATGGTTTCCTTCAAAATCCTTTTTGCAAAGAGTGTCAGTTCTTTACCCTGCTGAAAACAAACATCTTAAACCAGGTGGTTTGCTGGTTTTAGCTGGTTTAACCCTCACTATTACCACTGAAGATCTATAATAGCTGTCAGATTGACCCTATATTACAAATCAAAGCTCAAGAGTCAACATTCGCTGTTTTAGGCTTAGAAGATGTCAAGATGTCCTGATCTGGTTCAGCTAAATCCAGATCCCTCTTCTTAGGGCATCTCAGATTAGTTGATTGAGTTGTATTCTGTGGCGGATGCACTCTTAGTCAAGGTTTATTAGTATTTGTTTATATCCCAACGTGCCAGTGTAAAACCAAGGCAGACACAAAGAACATTAATAAAGATTTCAAAATAAACATAAAAATGTGGCTATATCCACTGCGTATGAAGGAAATTACAAGGAAATGAAAAAAAAACTACTCAACTTGGATGCAGACAAAACATCAAATCAGCAATGCGAATCTTTGTTTCCACGTGCAGAATATTGTCTAGGCACACAAATAGATGTGTTCCCACCTCATACGAAGCTCTCCCATGTCAACATTGTGCAAAACATAATGAATTCTCCATATCCATCATTCTAGGGATTATGGGATACTTCATTATCATAGATGGTGATAAGCAAGGCTTTGGGCAGGATAAACCTCATAATGAGCTTTAAGCTTCATGCAATTAATTTTCTTTTCACTAGGGGAGGAAAATTCCACGCGTGAGGAACCGCGGCCTGTAATTAAATGTAACCCTGGCGTTAACTCTTGGACTATCACAGGCAGTGCTGGATACGTCCAATGGAATGACAGATACTAACACAAAGAGATTCGGTCTGAGACTAAGAGATGTCTAAGAGATGTTGCCCAATGACGTGTCAGAGCTGCAAAGAATATTCTGGAAATGCCATGTTAGATTAGAGCACACTGGGAAAACAGGCGTTGTACATCACGGGACTAATTTTTGTTACGATTATTTTTTTCTCCCACTGTATCTCAAATTCTTGAATTTATTTATTTCTGAAATTATTGAGGTGTTATAAGAAACACACACACACACACACACACACACACACACACACACACACACACACACACACACACACTACATTAAACAAGGGCTTGATGATAATTCCTACTCTTATTGTGCACACGTCACAGCAGATCCATGCCAAATCAGCAGTCAGGCTTTTAATAGACATCTGAAAAATAGAACAAATGTGTCTAGGATTACATGCGGCCTCAACAAGTGCTGAAGTTGATCTGTGCTGCTAAATAGGCTGGTGAACAGCATGGCTATACCAGCATTTACTAACATTAAACTATAAAACCGTAAAGCTCCAAAACTTTTGCAAATAATTAGTTTCAACCAGTGATTTTGGAGTGCGTATCAAACTGCCAAAGCCATATGATTTCAGTAAACAAGGTTCCGATACATCGTAACAGCTTCTGTGAAATCATGAACCAGCATATATATGGTTTTTACCTGATCTCAAATCAGTTTTATATATTTGGATATATTTTAAGTGTCACATTTAAATAATATAAAAGTGTTGCAGTCAATAGTCTCGTATTGGCCTGATTAATCAAGCTCTCCATAAAACAAACAAACATTTGCAATTGGTTTGTAAAAGGTGTTTTTATGTCTGTTTGGGCTGAGTTTTCATTGCATTTACAATTCTAATAAGTAGGCATCACCACAATTTTAATAAGTAGGCATCACCAGCATGGCTATAGTATACTATAATATACTTGTACTGCCTCTAGTGTTCTAGTATATATATATGTATATATATATATATATATATACATTTTGGGGGGGGGTTGGATTGGATAAGAAAAAACATAAATTCCATTGGAAAAACACGCCTTTGGTGATATATTTTCAAAATGACATAACATTGATTCTTGCACATTTTGCAACACTTTCAAAGTACAATATCAAAGTTAAAAAAGCACGTTAAGTGTTATCTTAAGTATAGGCGTCACCAGCATGGTGTTTCAAAACTAAAATAATTAAGGATTTTTTTGTGAAGCAGTTGGTTTAATTAATTCGAAAAGCTCGAATTAAAAGCTCGAAAGCTCTTTTTTCTTCCGTCACTATGAGAGATAACTCTGACAATAGCCGTGAACGAGGAGCACATCCTTTTAAAAAGAAATACATTTTCAGAGTGTTTTCTCTCAAGCCCAAATCACTTGAGTGGTGACCGGGAACTGAAAAATCCTGAATAATGCTTGAGACGAGTGATTAAAAACACTTTAAAGGGGTCATATGATGCGATTTCAAATTTTCCTTTCTCTTTGAAGTGTTACAAGCTCTTGATGCATAAAGAAGATCTGTAAAGTTGCAAAGACTAAAGTCTCAAATCCAAAGAGATATTCTTTATAAAAGTTAAGTCAACCACGCCTGGTTCATTCTAAAACTGCTCGTTCTATCATGCCCCCACATGTCTACGTCACGATGTGGGAAGATTTGCATAATGCCGCCCAAATGTTCACGCAAAGAAAGAAGGCGTAACTTTTATTCTCGCTGTAGTATTGTTGCTGCCGCCATGTCGTGAAGACGCTGTGTGTTTCGTTGTGAAAGCAAAACTACTCTGTCTGGCCTTCCAAAAGAGGACGAAATCTGCTTCGTCATGCCTAGAGCTTATCAGTGTTGGTCGCTGAGGAAATACATCAACTTCGCGCTGTGGACCGTCGGATCGGATTTCTCCGTGGACGAAGCAGAGTCCAGCCCGGGGTCGTCACATGTGGTTGCCGCAAGCCCGCCAGACGCTCCTCCGTCGAATCCGCCGGCAGCCACTCACTCAAGCCCGCCGTGTGTGACGCTGTGTGTTTCATTGTGAAAGCGAAACTACTTTGTTTGGTCTTCCAAAAGAGGACACGACTAGAAATTAGTGGTTAAGGTCTATTTACAACACTGTTCCAGAACGGTTCAACACAAATATTCAGATGTGTGCAGCACATTTTATGGAGGAGATCCTGGGAGAGTAGACTACAATGCCGGCTGTCCTGACTCACAGACTGTAAGTACGTTTTTTATATTTGGTATTCGGCCAATCACAACGCACTGGATAGCTGGCCAATCAGAGCACACCTTGCTTTTCAGACCGATGAGCTTTTAAAAATGTACGCGTTTCAGAAAGGCTGATCATAGAGGAGAAACAATAATGTACAGTATGTGGAAAATAATGTGTTTTTTAACCTTAAACCACATAAACACATTTCATTACACCAAATACACCAAATAATGTTCTTTTTAGCAACATCATATGATCCCTTTAATACTGTTGATTTGCTTTAATACACAGCTCATTGCTGATTTTTAGTGTTTATTATAAGCTTTCAGTCTGTGTGTTTCTTAACAGCACTCAGAGAGGCATTTTGCATTGGCGTAAGAAAAAACAAATAGAATAAATTTGGTCCTAAACATAAATTATTCAGTATCTAAAGTATCTTAATTTAACTGTTTAAGCTGATTTGCCATTCTTTTCTGCACTTTTTCTCACATACACATGTGCATGTTGTTTTTACTGCACTAAAAAAATGTAGCGCAAATAATTTTCATAAATAGCTAGTAAAAACCGGCAAAACCGGCAGTAACACATTGAATTAAACATTAAATTTTGAAACAGAACGACTAAAATATTTTTCTTATCAAATGTACTTCAGTAATCTGTTTTATTTAAAACTTCAAAAATATTTTACAGTGTATATTCTTTCTTCAATATTCATCCATCCTTACTT
Source organism: Sinocyclocheilus grahami (assembly GCF_001515645.1). Lineage (NCBI taxonomy): Eukaryota > Metazoa > Chordata > Actinopteri > Cypriniformes > Cyprinidae > Sinocyclocheilus > Sinocyclocheilus grahami. Next base: position 1,072,650 of record NW_015505291.1, read on the forward strand.
CAAAAATCAATACATTACTGTTGCCTGTGTTGTTACTGTAGTGTTTCAGCAAGTGTTAAAGTGATTTAATTTACAACCTATTTTAGGTTCATTTAAAGCTTCTAACCTAGCAGTTTAGCAATTTTAAGCAATAGTTGGTTGAAATGAATGAATTAATAAATGAATTAATTAATTAATTAATGAATCAAACAAACCTAACACAGCACTGGGTTCTTTCCTTTTTGCCTCGGTGATAGCCTGTCAAAATGATCAAAGACAGCCTTCCACTGTCATCTGAGTGGTTTAGCTCTCATTAAACCTGCTATTTTAACTTGGTAAAACTGTTTTATTGTCCTCTTTAAAAGTGAATTATCCCTCCATTACACAAAAGATGATTTTTTTATTGACCTGTGTGCACTGCTAGTCTGCTGGATTCAGCTATAGTGCATTTCCAGAGAGGCTGTGGCAGTTTAACTCTAAACACAATGGACACAGTACAGACGTCCCGATGAAAAGTCTGCTTATGACAGTTCTTTCCCAAGGGAGGACAAGGAGCAACTTTTGAAAACCTATTTAGCAAAGTGCCCCGTTTGCAGTAGCAACTCCCAGCAGAGCGGGCGCAGCATCACGGAACGCCTGGGGCACAATCACAGCTAAAAACCCAACAGACGCCAAAACCTGCTGGAGATGACCCCCGGGGGACGAACAGAGAACGCCCTGTGCCAGTCCTTATAATCGAAGACAAACAGGAGCTGTGAGGATCAACCAAACCTAGCACATGGGGGAATGTCTAAACACGCTCCGTTCTACAAGCATCCAAATGATAACACTGGCATAAACATCTAAACAGCAAAAGAAGGATGTAACCATATACTATTAAAATAAAGGTTCCAAAAGGGGGGTTTTGCCACAATGAGATGGAAGAATGACTCTTGGATCACCAAAGAACAGTTCATAAAAGAACCATTTTTATTTCTTAGTCTAAAGAGCATAATAATAATCTAAAGAACCTTTTTCCACTATAAATAATCTTTTTTTTTTAAATTGATATAATATTTATAGTGATTTTCAGTATACTTCGCTAAATCTCATATAGTCTTTTTAGAGTCTCAACATGAAGACAAGCTGCAACTTTTTCCCCTTTCATGCTCAAAAGTTTGAGTCAGTACAATTAATTAATTAATTTCTTTCTTTCTTTCAAGAAATTAATATTTTTTATTTAACAAAGATTAATTGAATTTATCAACAGTGACAGTAAAAACATTAATACTGTTACAACAGATTTCTGTTTTCAAATAAATGCTGTTTTTTTTCTTTCTAGTCATTAAAGTATCGTAAAAAAAAAAGTATATTAAGCACTAACTGTTTTCAACATTGATAATAATCAGCATTTTATAAAGATTTCTGAAGGATCATGTGACACTGAAGATTGGAGTAATGATGCTGAAAATCCAGCTTTGCATCACAGGAATACATTTCATTTTAAAATATATTCAAGTAGAAAACAGGTATTTTAAATAGTAATAGCATTTCACATTATTACATTATTATTTTACTGTATTTTTGATCAAATAAATGCAGCCTTGGTAAGCATAAAATACTTCTTTCAAATAATTTTAAAGATCTTACTGACTCTAAACTTTTGAATGGTAATGCATAAATATTTTATATTTGCATACATACATTTGGTTTCAATTAATTTGCTGGGTCACAAGTGTGCTAGGCCCCTGGGAAAAATCCCTGCCTCAGGGACGTTTTTACATCAAATTTGTCCCCAGTGTATTGCAGAAATCAACTTAGTTTGAAAGTGTTATAATATTCAAAACATTATTTTATCTTCTGTAAACTTTATTATAGAGCAACCCACTAGCTGATTTGCATTTAAAACAAATTAGAAAATAAAACAACAGTCTGTCGTATGTGGTTTTGGACATCTTTGGAACTCCGGCTCAGTTCCCAGTTCCCTGCAGGAGTTCTCAGCAGGCCTGTTGTGCCCTCAGTGGAATATGAACAGTCTGCTCTACTGAGAAGATCCCTTCACTGCAGGCCTCTGCAGTTGAAGAAAAGAGATACAATTAACTTGTGGGCTAAGATACAATGCGTTGCCAGTGTTTATAATTACATATAATAGAAAATAACAAGGAATTATACAGAGAAAAGAATGGGAAACAAGATAGGAAAGTATTACAAGCCCAACTCAAATCTGGATGGATGGATGGATGCATGGATTAATGGTTAGATGGATGGACGGATGGATGGACGGACAGACAGATGGACAACTAGATATATGGATGGATGGATGGATGAACGGACAGACAGATGGATAACCAGATATATAGATGGATGGATGGATGGACAGACAGATGGATAACTAGATATATGGATGGATGGATGGACAGACGGACCATAACCATATATATATATATATATATATATATATATATACACAGTGCCTTGCGAAAGTATTCATACCCCTTAATTGTTTTCACGGTTTGTTAAGTTGCTGCCTTATGCAAAACTGCTTTAAATTACTTTTTTTCCCACATCAATCTACACGCCATACTCCATAATGATAAAGCAAAAAAAAATTGATTTTTAATATCTTTGCAAATTTATTAAAAATAAAAAACTTAAATTATTCCATTGCATAAGTGTTAATAGCCTTATCTGGGACAGTCGAAATTTAGCTCATGAGCATTCATATTGCTTCTAGATGTTCTAGAGAAAAAAATCTGCTTCACTGAAGGGTCACAGAAGCATGTAGTCCCTGTTACCCTTAATGGAAGAAGTTTGAAACAACCAGGACTCTTCCTAGAGCTGGCCTCCTGGTCAAACTGAGCAATTGATGGAGAAGGGCTTTGGTTAGAGTGGGAAATAAGAACCTGATGGTCAGCCTTCCACTCTAGTTGAGCTCCATGATCATATGTGCAGATAGGAGAAATCTACAGAAGGACAGACATCACTGCAACACTCCACCAATCTGTGCTTTTTTTGTGGCCAAACTCAATCCTCTCCTAAGTGAAGACACATGGAAACACACTTGGAATTTGCACAAAAAAAGCACCTAAAGGACCCTCAGACTCTGAGAAACAAGATTCTCTGGTCTGATGAACCTAAATTTCAAGCATCATGTTTGAAGGAAACCAGGCACTGCTCATCACGTGCAGAGTACCATCCCAAAAGTAAAGTGTGGTGGTAGCAGCCTCATGCTGTGGGGTGTTTTTTCAGTGGCAGGGACTAAAGGACAAATGAGAGTAGAAGAAAAGCTCAATGCACCAAAATATTGAGATAGCCTTAATGAAAACCCAGTCCAGAGCATTCAGAACCTCAGACTGGGCAGAAGGTTCACCTTCCAAAAGGACAATGACCCTAAGCACACAGCAAGAGTGGCTTATAGACAACTCTGTGAATGTCCTTGAGTGGCCCAGCCACAGCCTGAGCTTGAACCCAATGAAATATTTCTGGAGAAACCTGATGTGCATCTGCCCCCATCTAACCTGAATGAGCGTGAGAGGTGAAGAGGTGAGGAGAAGAATGGCAGATAAATGCCAATTGCTGATGAGCAAAGCTTGTCACATCAAACAAAAAAGACTTGAGACTGTAAAGGTGCTTCAGCTAAATGTTTAGTTTAAATTATTTCAGTTTTTTTTATATTAAGGGGGTCATATGATGCTATTTTAAAGATCATTATTTTGTGTATTTGGTGTAACAGAATGTTGACATGCTTTAATGTTCAAAAAACACATTATTTTTCAAATACTGTACATTATTGTAGGTCCTCTATGCCCCGCCTCTCTCAAACACGTT
>NW_015505291.1:1077762-1094280 GCF_001515645.1 Sinocyclocheilus grahami
TGATTTTTAATATCTTTGCAAATTTATTAAAAATAAAAAACTTAAATTATTCCATTGCATAAGTGTTAATAGCCTTATCTGGGACAGTCGAAATTTAGCTCATGAGCATTCATATTGCTTCTAGATGTTCTAGAGAAAAAAATCTGCTTCACTGAAGGGTCACAGAAGCATGTAGTCCCTGTTACCCTTAATGGAAGAAGTTTGAAACAACCAGGACTCTTCCTAGAGCTGGCCTCCTGGTCAAACTGAGCAATTGATGGAGAAGGGCTTTGGTTAGAGTGGGAAATAAGAACCTGATGGTCAGCCTTCCACTCTAGTTGAGCTCCATGATCATATGTGCAGATAGGAGAAATCTACAGAAGGACAGACATCACTGCAACACTCCACCAATCTGTGCTTTTTTTGTGGCCAAACTCAATCCTCTCCTAAGTGAAGACACATGGAAACACACTTGGAATTTGCACAAAAAAAGCACCTAAAGGACCCTCAGACTCTGAGAAACAAGATTCTCTGGTCTGATGAACCTAAATTTCAAGCATCATGTTTGAAGGAAACCAGGCACTGCTCATCACGTGCAGAGTACCATCCCAAAAGTAAAGTGTGGTGGTAGCAGCCTCATGCTGTGGGGTGTTTTTTCAGTGGCAGGGACTAAAGGACAAATGAGAGTAGAAGAAAAGCTCAATGCACCAAAATATTGAGATAGCCTTAATGAAAACCCAGTCCAGAGCATTCAGAACCTCAGACTGGGCAGAAGGTTCACCTTCCAAAAGGACAATGACCCTAAGCACACAGCAAGAGTGGCTTATAGACAACTCTGTGAATGTCCTTGAGTGGCCCAGCCACAGCCTGAGCTTGAACCCAATGAAATATTTCTGGAGAAACCTGATGTGCATCTGCCCCCATCTAACCTGAATGAGCGTGAGAGGTGAAGAGGTGAGGAGAAGAATGGCAGATAAATGCCAATTGCTGATGAGCAAAGCTTGTCACATCAAACAAAAAAGACTTGAGACTGTAAAGGTGCTTCAGCTAAATGTTTAGTTTAAATTATTTCAGTTTTTTTTATATTAAGGGGGTCATATGATGCTATTTTAAAGATCATTATGGTTAAACTATTACTTTAAACAGCATTCAGGACCCAAAAATAAGAAATAGAGAGCAGATGATGAAGGCAAGCCCATAAGTTAGCATCACACTGATTCCCTTAACAAAAAACAACTAGGATTTTATCATTGATTTTTGAATTAATGCAGAAAATAAGCTCTGTGACCAACAAACATACCTGATTTTTGCACTTTTTTTTCCACCATGGCAATCTTCACAAATGAACACGAGTTTTATAGATTTTAAAGCCTAAATGCATTCACCATAAGTAAAACGCTATAACGCTATAACCATGGTCATATGATTTCAAGGTCACCACTGAGGTTCCAATAACTATTTCAATTTTCATTTAATAAAACTTTTTCCCTGAAAGTTTGAGTTAGAATAGTTTGCAAGAGCTAGATTATAAACTAAGTGAGGCTGTGAAAGTGGACTAGTTAGTGAATGAGTTTACCTGTTTTGATGACGTTTAATGTTGCCAAAAACCTCTGTAGTCCCATTTAGATATTTAGCAACTGCCTTTAAAAAAAACAACAAAAAAAACAAGTAAAAGCTTACACAAAAAATCACAAGGGGTATAAATGATGTATTTTGTTGTAGAATAAAATGTGAAAATCTTTTAAGCTTGTGTTCACCACAGACCTCATTTCAGGCATTTAAAGGTGCCATAGAATGGAAAACTGTATTTACCTTGGCATAGTTGAATAATAACATTTCTGTACATGGAAATGACATGCCGTGAGCCTCAAACACCATTGTTTCCTCCTTCTTATGTACATCTTATGCATGCAAAAGACCACTGAAAAATAGGTGAATCAGATCATAACACCGACTGTGACGTTACAGTCGGGATCACTAATAGTTACGATTTTATATACAGTATAATTACCCAACGATATAACCGCGAGAGGCAGTATTGAAATATACTGTATATTTTCCCTGTGTTTCCTTCCTGCTCATAAACAGAGTAAGGAGAGATGACTGAGGATGATGGTGAATGATATACAGATCCTGAGCACCACTGACAAGCATCTGGATCTTGTAAAATGTGTGGTAAGTATAATGCCGCTGTAGTTTACACAGATCACGTGCGATCACAAATCTCGAAAGTGAAAGTAAACACAGTTTCAATGCCCATTTTATATACAGTATAATTACCCAACGATATAACCGCGAGAGGCAGTATTGAAATATACTGTATATTTTCCCTGTGTTTCCTTCCTGCTGTGTGAGCTACTGAAATGAGCCGCACTGTGAAACAGCCAATCAGAGTAGAACTCGACATTGATCCGCACTGTGAAACAGCCAATCAGAGCAGAGCTTAACATTATTATTCATGACCCTTCCAAATAAGGTAAAAACAGACCATTTCATTGTAGGGACAAATCCTAGGGTTGTAAATGGACATGTAAAACATGTAGAACCTAAGCCACATACCTTCTATGTAGATATCAGAGAACAATTTTAAATATTGTATCAATGCATTCTATGGCACCTTTAACCAAAAATGGTGTGTTTGTTTCAAGTCCACCAATAATGTCCCTGCTAAAATGTCTAGTCACCAACTTGTGTTGCATTTTGGATGCTAATATCTGCACCAGTCTTCTTAACCAGCAAGTCTTCAGTGATAAACCAGCTTTACAAGCTATACATGTGCTCATCTGTATTTTATTTTGGCCATGAGTTTAATTTTTTCTGTCACATAATTTATATTCATTATGTCCTTTCTCTCTCTCTCTCTCTCTCTCTCTCTCTCTCTCTCTTTTAAATCTCTTTATTTTATGACTCTGAGTGGAGCTTGGGATTTATTGTAAATAGTTATCTTTTAAATGTGTTATAAATAAGAAAACGGGTATGATTTAGGGCTTTTTATCTCAGATTATTCACAAAATTTAAACGAGCGATGAGCTGCTGTTTTATAGTGTGCACTAGACTTTAAATCAATGTAAACAGCTAAAAGCAAACTAGACAAACAAATCATAAGTTTTGTGATTGACAACATGAGAAAGATGCAATACATGGACATTAAGTTGAAAATAACCAATAAAATTGCTTTAACAGGTCATATAATGTTTACTACTGTTCAAAATGTTTGGGGTCAGATATTTTATTTATTTATTTATGTATTTAAAGAGATTAATACTTTTAATTGGAATGGATGCATTCAATTAATAAAAAGTGACAGCAACGACATTTATAATGCTATAAATGATTTCCATTTCAAATAAATGCTGTTCTTTTGAGCACTGCAAAGAATCATGAAACAAGTATCACAGTTTCCACAAAAATATTAAGCAGCACAACTGTTTTGAACATTGGTAATAATAATAGCAATAATACATGTTTATTGAGCACCAATTAGAATCAGCATAATAGAATAATTTCTAAAGGATCGTGTGACACTGAAGACTGGAGTAATAATGCTGAAAATTCAGCTTTGCTTCACGGGAATAGATTTCATTTTAAAATAAATATTCAAATCGAAAACAGTTATTTTATTTATTTTACAACATTACTGTATTCTTGTTCAAACAAATGCAACTTGGCGAGCATAAGAGATTTCTTTCAAAAAAAATCTCACCAACCCCAAACTTCTGAATGGTAGCGTATGTTTGATGTTTTGTCTATGTGTAAAATGTATGCATATTCTCTGTATGTGTAAATAAAATATTTGACGTATGTAACATGATGATTTAATTAAAACTGAAGGTGTTCAGACTCTTAATGAGTTTTTAAGTCCTCCTCCTTCTGTCTGTCACTCAGTGTGATGTGGGATTTGACTTGAGTGCTGAAATTCCAGTGCGGTTTCATCTGGCGATAATCCCCACAGATCTGCATCAGTGTCCACTGGCACCTTTGATCTTCCTAAGGCTCACTGCGTGTGTGAATGCGAGCGCTCTTTCCCAGGATGCACTGCTCGAGCCGGGGAGGTAATGGGTAGTTTTTTAGGGACTTCCCAGCCACTGAAGTCATCCAGTTCAGACGTCAAAGCAATCAAGCGTTTCTCCCGGCACCGATTTATACTGTAGTCGCACCGGTAGTGACGTCATGGCTGTCGCCGGCCAACGAGTTGGTGTTTTTTCAATGTATGCTTCAGACACGGGTCACGACGAGGCGTTCCCCATAGCGACCCCTAGAGGACGCAGTTCGAAGTTCCCATGAAAGGGAAACATTTTGATTTAAAACTTATTCTTGAAGACTACTTTTTCTGAGATTTTAGCAGAGGTGTTTGTGTTGCACATCATAGAAGACAATGTTAGCATCCGATAATTTTAACTGTTTAAACTGGTTAATTTTACACTTTTTTGCGCTATTTTCATTTTGCGGGTTTAAAATCTACATTGAGTTGACGTCACAATTTGTGACGTGACAATGGACTAATAGTACATCGATAACGCGTCGGTGTCTATTAATTATTCATGAGACTGCGTGTTCTTATCCTATGAGAAGACGCTTCACTTAATTATTCACAACAGCATGTGTTGATTTGCTATGACAAACGTTTCAGACTGTGAGATGACATTGCGCACAATAACTGAGAGAAACGTTCATGGATCGAAGAAGAGTGTTTGTTTTTACTTTGTAATAAGAGTTCGGCACAAACGCGATTCATTCACTTGGTGAGCATAACCGTTTTTATAGCTCTGTGACACAACCCGTCAAAAGGCTTATATAAATGCCACAGAACAAGCCTTAAAAGTTCTCAGAGGTGCAAAAGTGCGTTCATAGATATGTTTTCGAACCAGAGTGTGTGTGTGGGGTGGGGGGGGGGGGTTAATAATCGGATGCCCATTTTCCACAAGTTGATATGATTCTTTAGGGTCTTAAGGAAAAGTCTATAACATATTTTGGTTAAAATTTCTCAATGTAAAAAACACCCTTTTTTAACTTGTCAAAATCAGCTCTGTTTTCAGCACGCTGTTTTAGTCCATGTCGCTTTAAATGCTAATGAGCTCTGCTGACCCCGCCCCTCTCTTCCGTGGGGTGAGGAGCAGACTGTAAACTAGTGATGGGAAGTTCGGATCATTTTACCAACTCAGACCTTTGAGTCTCGTTCAGCAAAATGAACGAATCTTTTTTCGAGTCATTTCGTTACTTCCTTAACACATCTACTACTACTACAAACGTTGATCACACTACAAACAATACAAAAGTGCTATAAGAAACAGAAAATATTAATTCATTGTTTACCTGGTCTTTAGTCTATGATTAGCTCACCTCACCTCTTATCTGACAAGTCTTCGGGTTTGAGTCGTTCGTTCATCACGTGACAGCCCCATACGCTTTAACCAATGCAGTCTGAGCCGGAAAGAGAATTGATTAGTTCATCTCTCCAGTCTTCGGGTTTGAGTCGTTCATTCATCACGTGACAGCCCCATAAACTTCTAGAAAAACCCGAAGACTCGAACCAGGTGAACTACTTGACTAATTCCAGTACAGAACCTATAAGATGTTGCGCATGCACGACTGAACGAATCACTCCCCGAGACGACTCGTTCTTCCCGAGTCACATTAAAGATTCGTTCAAAATGAACGAATCGTTCAAGAACGACCCAACACTACTGTAAACTTCAGCCACAAAATTGGCTACCTAGCACATATTAGGAAAGGTGATTTGCAAAGATTCATAAAAAAAAGCCCTTATACTCACTTCTTACAGGAATCTCAACAGCCTGATTTTAGAAAGGGGATTTTCAAATAGGAGTTAAAAAAAAAAAACACTAGGTGGATTTTTATCATTATAGCGTGGCTGTGTACACACACTTCCAACACACATTTATGTTCAAACAACTTGTAAAGTGAATTTTGCATCTGATGACCCCTTTAAGAGGTTGTTTTACAGGGAAAGAATACAATCTTTAAAGAAATTAATAATTTTATTTTAATTCAAATTTCGCAAAAAAAAAAAATCTAATGTAATTGTATTTGTTTATTCATTTATTTTTGCTGTATGAAGTCAAGTGACTGTGGTGTATTTCATTAACAGCCTTTAGCTTTTTACATTTTCCGATTGTATTTAGGCTTCAAAATTCATTCAGTTGTGTTCCATTGTGAAAGCTATTTTGATCAACAAAACGTGTATAATCAGTCATAAACTTTTATTATTGACAGAGCTTATTTTCTGCAATTATCCAAAAACAATGGGACATTCCTATTAGACTTTAGTTAAGGGATCAGGGTGATGCTAACTTACAGGTGGCCTACAAAAATACACAGAACTATATTGGTGAGACATAGCTAGCCATAAAAAAGATTAATGTTCTGATACCACAACAGAGACACAAGGATTTTACAAATGGCTTACTATTTATATTTGTATATTAATCTGAGACAGGAGAAAGTATTTTAACACTGAAAAACACATTACCCATAGACAAAGTTCTTCTGAGCAAAGATCCAGACCCTTTTTTGGTTGTGCTATTACATGGTTCTTTGAACATTAAAAATGTCCTTTATGTTATATTGCATGTTCTTCAGATCAGAGTACTGGTTCAAGGTTTCATCCATTAACAGAGCGAAACCCTCCCGGATTCTTTGCAGCACTAGTCATGAATGTTTTTAAGAACAATTTAGCTTAGCAAGGTTCTCTTATCACAGCAGGCTGTAATAAAGAAGACAAATGGGAACAAAACCAGAAGATGACTTTTATAAAGTCAAATGTGAGACATTTTGTGTAAGGAAACAAATGTCATTCTATAAACTTTCCTCTAAGGTATTGTTACAAAGTGTATTTTTGTAGTGCTAGTGTTTATGGACTTCCACTTGATGGGTTTCTTTTGTAAAAAACTTATCTTTCTGTACCAGACAGGTTAACTTCAAAATCTTTGACATTCTTTGTATACATCCACCATAATGGAAAAATATATTGCACCGTATAACAAACACAGTCTGTCAAGTGTTTCCTTGAGTTCTGGGCATGAATTGGTAAATCAGTAAATCTTTTGCGTCTCTAATATGAGTCACATTAATACATGTACTGAACTTTTTGAGCATAAAAGAGTTATTCACGGTTCAAAATAAAAGCCACAATTAGAAATAAAAAGGGTTTTCCAGTCTGATGTCATAGGAGAAACATAATTTTTAAGAGTGTTGTGTAGAAAACATTTATGTTTTGGGGCTTTAAAGAACCCAGAAACCAAAACACAGATCTGAAGAACCTGTTCACATATATTATGTCAATGTAGAACCGTACAACATAAAAATTATAATTTGTTAAACCCTAAAAGTTGCAGGGAATATTAAATAACTGTTCAAAATCATTTAAAAGTCTCACTGCTTGTAGTCTTCAGAGAAAAAAAAAATCACAAATGAGGTATTTTAAGAGATTAGATTGAGAGCAAATTATCTGTCCTGCTGATGTTTCACCTGCAAAGACAAAAAATAAAATAAAATAAGTAAAGTAATTTCACTCATGGGTTTCAAAGGAAATGTCATAAGTATCTCAAACTTTGCTTGATTTTACAACATAAAGTACTACACTCTGTGATCAAAAGTCAGAGATTTCAGTAAAAACTATTTCTCATCAAATGCAATGTCTTAATAATCGGAGCTGCTATCCACATGTTATATCTTTATACTAGGGATGTCACAATACCAAAACAACAACAAATCAATACTACTTTAATATTATCTCCTTCATTTAAACCTTTTAACATTACAAAAACACACAATATGAGTGGCACTTGGACTTCAAATGATAAATATAGGCTGGTATTTTTACATTTTTTAAATTTAAGTATTGATTTGTTACTGAAGTAACGGTACTTTTGACAACACTATACTGTACTCCTATTGCACTCTACTCCTATTGTCTCATTTGTATCTATTTTTAGATTTTCTAGCGAATTTTCAGAGAAACATCCAAGATGAAGTTGAGAACTCCATTAAACCTCCTATAAGATATGAAAGTGCTACAAAGACATACAAGTTTTCACAAGTTTGTGGTATATAAAAGGTAATGCAGAATGAGAAAAACTAAATCCATTTTATGCTAAAACAATGAGTCATTTTTATTCTTCTGTTCTTGTAAAGATGAGTACTGCTAACATATTTTCCTGTAGAAAAGCAAATTGCTCCATGACCGGTTTGATTCTGTCAACTGTGAAGATCAACATATCTTTATTCTTCTCTTTCTCTGCCTCTCTCTCTCGCTGCATTTGAAATCTTACACCATCTAACACCTGTTCTGTTGTTTTTACAAGCGTTTCACTGCCGTCTCTGTGTCAGTCTTTCTTCTTTTACTATCTTTCTCCCTCTTTCTTCCTCCTTACTCCTACATGTTGCACTCTTTTTCTGAAATCGTTCTGTGAAAAGCGAGACGTTACAACCTGACTTCATGAGAAAACATAACTATTTTATGAGGTGAGGTGTATAGAAAGGTACAATTAAAAGAAATGTAAGCATGAAGGTCCATCTCTAAACCTAACCAGTGAGACGAAAGCAGATCATACAAAAGTGAATGAAATTGTATGAATTCATCAAAATGTCAAATTCATATGAATTAGATAAACTGTAAAATAGGAGTGTGTTGGATGTTTGTGGTACTTTTAAAAACTGAAGTAGACAGCTTGCATGGCTTTTTGAGTTCAGTCCATCTATATAATTATTTTAAGTAACTGTGTTGACTGAAACTTAAATGTCAAGTTGCCATGACTTGTATATAAACATCCCTCCCACACCTGGGTGGTTATGACCACAGCTACATACAATAGAAAAAAAAAGTTTTCTTGTAAAACTTACCAATTTAGAATTAGTAACTCTAAAGTTTAAAGTTCCTCTTCAGGAACTCGAGCTGCATCGGAAAATGCTAGGGGAATGCCTTCTGTGACCACACTCTGAATCACATGTGAAATCAGTCCAGTAGCTGAGCGGGACGTCACAGGCGGGTGACGTCATGACCAGGAAGCTATAAAAGCACGTGCGGCGGAGCCAGCATCAGCTTTCTGTCATTCAGCGAAGCGCTCTGTGTGTGTCAGTCATATTTATTGTTGTCTGTCAATTGTGAAGTTTATAAGCTCCAGCTATGTGCACATTCCTGGGCATTTCAATGTGGGAGCAGACATCCTGTCGAGGCAGGGGATGAGGCCCGGGGAATGGATGCTTCACCCCGAGGTAGTGAAGCAGATATGGAGAGTTTTTGGCCAGGCTCAGGTGGACCTGTTTGCGACTCAGATGACATCGCACTGTCCCCTCTGGTTCTTTCTGATTCATCCAGCTCCACTGGGGCTGGATGCCATGGTACAGACGTGGCCGAGGCTTTGTCTGTACGTCTTTCCCCCGATCGCTCTGCTCCCGGGAGTTCTGGAGAGAGTGTGCCGGGACGGAGTCCGTCTACTGTTAGAAGCCCCGTTCTGGCTGGGCCGAGTATGGTTCTCGGACCTGATTTCCTTTCTCGACGGCTTTCCATGGGAGATTCCTGTCAGGAGGGACCTCCTCTCACAGGCAGAGGGCACGATATTTCACCCCCGCCCGGAGCTGTGGAATTTATGGGTGTGGCCCCTGAGGGGGCACAACTAGTAGCTTCTGGTCTCTCAACTGAGGTTGTTGAGACCATCCTCCAATCCAGAGCTCCCTCCACGAGGAAACTGTACGCCTTGAAGTGGAAAGTTTTCACTTCCTGGTGTGGAGACCGCCAGCTCGACCCAGCTAACTGCCCAGTCGGTACAGTACTGGAGTTCCTGCAGGCCCGTTTCTCTACAGGGTTAACCCACTCCACCCTGAAGGTCTTCGTGCCAGCCATTGCAGCCTACCACGCACCTCTCGGTGGCCTGTCAGTGGGAAGACACTCCCTGGTTACACGTTTCCTCCGCGGTGCACTGAGGCCTCTCATACGATCTTGCTTCCCCACGTGGGACCTGGCAGTGGTGCTAGAAGCTCTCTGTAAGCCTCCGTTCGAAAACCAATCGAAGAGATTGCTGATCGCCACCTCACGATAAAGACTACCTTTCTTCTGGCGATATCTTCTCTTAAGAGTTGGGGATTTACAAGACCTATCTGTGGCTCCTTCCTATATTGACTTTGCGCCCAGTCTGTCCAAAGCGTTTCTGTACCCTCGAGTGGGGTATGTCCCTAAAGTCCCCTCATCTGCACCGCAGCCCATCGTACTTCAGGCCTTCAGTCCTCCTCCCTTCGGGGAGCCAGACCAGCAGAAGCTTAATTGTATGTGTCCAGTGCGAGCACTGGATGCATACATCCACAGAGCTGCACTGTGGAGGAGGGCGAACCAGCTGCTTGTTTGCTACGGTCCCCCTAAGAGAGGTCTTCCAGCAACGAAACAAACCCTCAGTCGGTGGAAAGTGGATGCCATCTCCATCTCTTATGAGTCCTCTGATCTCCCCTCACCACTAGGGGTCAAGGCTCATTCGACTCAAAATGTGGCGGCCTCTAAGGATTTTTTTGCAGGTGTGCCTATGCAGGACATCTTCAATGCTGCGGGTTGGTCCACGCCCCTTACCTTCGTCAAGTTCTACGGTCTAGACATGCGAGCCACTCCTGGCTCTTCTGTTCTCTCGCCCTAGCTGTGCAGTCTTCCACACTAGGCAGAGATTTGGAAGTCTGGCAGCGTGGGCATTCTCGTTCCCCTAGTGTTTTCCAATGCAGCTTGAGTTCCTGAAGAGGAACATCTCAGGTTACGTATGTAACCCTGGTTCCTCGAGGGAACGAGACGCTGCGTCTCGGTGCCATACTTCCGGCATCCCTGCCAGCGCTTGCCTCATTCCTGAAGCTGACGCTGGCTCCGCCGCACGTGCTTTTATAGCTTCCTGGTCATGACGTCACCCGCCCGTGACGTCCCGCTCAGCTATTGGACTGATTTCACATGTGATTCAGAGCGTGGTCACAGAAGGTGTTCCCCTAGTGTAACCTAAGACGTTTTTCATCTAAACTTTTCAACTTAAGAAGAACACAAAAAAAACAACAACACTGAAATACATTTAAAACGGCACACAGAGACCTCAAGAAATCACAAGACCAGAAGTTAAGAAACATAACGACCAAATTGACAACAACAAATAAAACTAGTGAATGATCAAAAAATGCAACCATATTATATGTGCATGCTGGGAAAAGGGTGAATGCAACTGAACCTGAAAAAAAAAAAAAGTTGTAAATAAAACAAAGATTGTTGGAGCACATTTTACTAAGAAAATACCATTTCAGTTAAACTCAGTTTCTTTGTAATTATTTGCTAAATTTACTAGCAATTGCTGAGAGAAAATTGTGTCAAAGTAAATCTTGCGCCATTTTGTTTTCCCCAGCGTATTTGACCTAAAAATGCATTTTGCTCATACACTTCCCGGTTTGACTAAACTATGTGCATAAGTGTGTAGGCCCCGTCCACACGGAGACGCGTTTAGCTGTATACGTAAAGATTTTGTATCGTATAGGCCTTTTGTCCAGACGGATCCGCTGTTTTGGGAGCGTGAAACTGCTATTTTTTGAAACCCTGGTCACAGAGTGGATAAATCTGAAAACGCCAGCCTTGTGTTTTCATGTGTACAGCCAATCCATGTATAAGTGTGGACTAGACTTGTCCACACTTATGAATTGTCATTTAAAAACGCTTATTTTTCTCTCAGTTTTGCCCTTTTGTCCCTTTTGTGTTTTTGTCAATGAAAACAAAGTTTTCCAAAGCTCTCCAGAGTGGAAAATTTTGAAAACGCAGTCTTCACGTTATAGTGTGAAGTGTGAAAACGGAGATATTTGAAATGATGATGCATTTAGTCATGTGATGCATATAGTACTTGTCACGAATCCGGTCCATGGTCTTCCGTTTGCTCGCCACCAGAGGTCGCCTTCTGATTACATTGACTCTCACACCACACAAACTGTTGCACGTCACCCTGGACTACATTTCCCATGCTCAATTGCACTGATTGGACTCACCTGCAGCCAATCACACACACACTATATAGCAACCACTCAAATCCTTCTCTAATTGCCGAGTATTGTTCTGCGTTTATCACTCTCCTAGTGATAGCTGCTTTACGGAGCTATTTCGTGTTTCCATAGTCTAGTCTAGTCTTGCCATTACCTGTTTCCTGATTACTGCCTGTGTACCTTGGGTTATCTATTGTTTAACCATTCGGACTCTGTTTGCCCCTGCCTGGACTATTGCTGCTGCGTACCTGGATTAACTCTCTTTGCCTTGCCCTGTTGGATATTGTTCGCCGGAGTCTGATCACGTCTGTCCTTGGAATACTCTTGTGTCTTGCCCGTGCCATACCTGTTTGCTGGTGTTTCGACCCTGCCTGTGTTATTGACTACGTCTCTGTCTAATAAAGCTTGCAAATGGATCTGCACGTCTCTCGTCTCGTTTGCCCGGTTACAGTACCAATACACATCTATGTTTATACCAGTATTTGCCTGTTACCTGCTGTTCACTTTAACACAATTGCTAAAGATACACTGTATAAAAAGTCCAGTAAATAACGGCCAAATGACTGGCAGCTATGGCTGCCAAACAAAAATCGTAAAATGAAAGTAAAATATCGTAATTGAAACAAGGAAAAATCTGTAAAAAAAATTTTTTCCTGTAAAACCTTTAATGAAAATGTATGTAAAATGATTGTTTTTGCACTTTATTTCAATTAAGATATTTTACTGTAATTTTACGGGGGGGTTTGGCAGCCATAGCTGCCAGTCATTAGATTTTTTTTTTTACAGTGTACTGTATGTTACTTTGTTCAGTTTTTATATCACAGTCCTGCAAAGATGACAGAAAATTCACTCACAATTGCTGTCCTGCAGCAAAATACGAGGGCAGTTGCGTTTTAGTCCAAACATATTTTGGTGATTGAGTGCAACCTGAATTTTTTTGTATTGCCATGTCTGCCAGTCATTAGATTTTTTTTTTTACAGTGTACTGTATGTTACTTTGTTCAGTTTTTATATCACAGTCCTGCAAAGATGACAGAAAATTCACTCACAATTGCTGTCCTGCAGCAAAATACGAGGGCAGTTGCGTTTTAGTCCAAACATATTTTGGTGATTGAGTGCAACCTGAATTTTTTTGTATTTTCTGACTTTTCAGTGTGGAGAAAAAAAAAATTGGAACACTGGAGTAAAATTGGAGTAAAAATAAATAATTAAAAACTACATCAAGAAACTTGTGTTCCTAAGATTATGATTTAAGAAAAAACTGCAATAAATAGTACAATGTTGCTTATTTCTGAAGCATTATTTTTGAACGAAGAATCATTTTACATTCTCTCAGCCTGTGGTTTCCTGTATTTTTCCTTCTGTCTCTCTCACTCTCCATGAAAGTATGTCTTTGTGGTTGTGTCTTTGGGTTCAGCTCTCGCCCTTTTCATCAGCAGATATTTGAAATCTAACTAACCCTATTCATGGTCTGCCAGCTCAGCCTGCGCTCATGCAACACAACACAGATGGCCCGGTGCGGGGGAATCTCAGGAATTTGGTCCAGGAGACACAGGCGGCTGACAGCTGGTTCCAGCACTTTTTTCTCCATCCCACTGTACGGCAACAGCTCACCGACCACCAACCACTGCAGCTCGGCACCATCTGCACACCTATCGTGTTCTGCTCAGATCTGACGATAGTCAGACTTTCCCAGGTTTAGCGTTACAGTCTGCACTTTTATGTAGCTTCTTACGGAGCGTCCTGATACTGTGGGGCTGACGGTTTCTGACATTAAATGCTCAACTGAGCTAATTAGGATCATGGTTCTGGTATCAGTACATCATATTTTGTCTGCAGATTTCTGATCAAGGTCCAAAACAGTACCAGTTAGTTTAGTGAACAGATGGAGAACTGTAGACGAAAGCAGATGCTAGCTGACGCTAACACACTAACGTTTATGCATTTGGCAGACTCCTTTCCGGTGCTGGACTTTGAAGCTGTAGCTTGCCAAGCGAAAAGCTACTTATAATTTAAAGTAAACTATTCTTACAGCTACACTAAAAAAAAGTAGCTGATTAGTACTCTCAGAAAAATAAAGGGACAAATCTGTCACTGAGGTGGTACCCTTTCAAAGCCTACTACTAATATGTACTACTTTTACACTTATATATGTTATATACTTAGGTATACTTTATATACTTACAATACCTTAAAATGATTAGTTCACTTTCAACTAAAAGTTCCCTGATAATTTACTCACCCCCCATGTCATCCAAGATGTTTATGTCTTTCTTTCTTCAGTCGAAAAGAAATTAAGGTTTTTGATGAAAACATTCCAGGATTATTCTCCTTATAGTGGACTTCAACGGTTACCAAACGGTTGAAGGTAAAAATTACAGTTTCACTGCAGCTTCAAAGGGCTCTACTCGATACCAGACGAGGAATAAGGGTCTTATCTAGTGAAACGATCGGTCATTTTCTTGAAAAAAATGTCAATGTATATACTTTTTAACCTCAAACGCTCGTCTTGTGTAGCTCTGCAATGCGCATGTGTACTCTTTGCAGTCCCGTTCGAAACAGTTAGGTTATGTCGAAAAATTCCCATCTCATTTTCTCCTCCAACTTCAAAATCGTCCTACATCACTGCAGAAGTACCAACCCAGTGTTTACAAAGTGAACATGCAAAGAAGGTCAAACGCCCTTTATAAAAAAAAAGGTAAAACAGCGATGTAGGACCATTTTGAAGTTGGAGGAGAAAATGAGATGAGTTTTTCAACATACCCTAGTTGTCATGATCTGTGAATGCACAGAGTTCACGCAGAGCTACACAAGACGAGCGTTTGAGGCTAAAACGTATATAAATTGAAATTTTTTTTTGAAAATGACCGATCGTAGAATTCGCTAGATTAGACCCTGATTCCTCGTCTGGTATCGTGTACAGCCCTTTGAAGCTGCAGTGAAACTGTAATTTTGACCTTCAACTGTTTGGTAGCTGTTGATCTCCACTATAAGGAGAATAATCCTGGAATGTTTTCATCAAAAACCTTAATTATTTTTTTTTTCGACTGATGAAAGAATTTTGCTTTAGCTCATAACAATAACTAAGTATAGCATATACAGTCATGGACAAAAGTTTTGTCAGTGACATAAATTTTGTGCTTTGCAAAGTTTGCTGCTTAAGCTGTTATGGTGTTCATTCACATTGTTTCTAGATTATTGTGTAGAGTGATCAGATGCATTTTAAATAATTGCTAAAAGCTTCATTGGCCAAAAAATAAACTTTTCACAAAAAAGCAAATTTCACAGTTTTTTTTATCCTGACACAAAATGACCAGCTAACATTAACTGATTACACATATCAGCAGCACATGTGAAAGTATGAATGAGTACTAGTCAGGTGAAATCACTATCATTCTTATTAGATTGTAAGAGCAGACTGATTGCTATAAAAGGAGGGAAGAAGCGCTTCCAATTATTGTGTTCTTGTTAACAATGGTTACCTCCAAAGAAACACGTGCAGCCATCATCACTTTGCATCAAAATGGCCTCACATGCAAGGAAATTACTACAAAGAATACTGCACCTGAAAGAACCATTTACCGGATCATCAAGAACTTCAAGGAGAGAGGTTCGACTGAAGAAGTCTTAAGGACGTCCCAGAGTGTCCAGTAAGCGCCAGGACCGTCTCCTCCTGAGGAGTCAGCTACGGAATCGTGTCACCACCAGTGCAGAGCTTGCTCAGGAATGGCAGCATGTTGGTGTGAGAGCATCTGCACGCACAGTGAGGCCAAGACGTTTGGACAACGGCCTGGTGTCAAGAAGGGCAGCAAAGAAGCCACTTCTCTCCAAGAAAAACGTTAAGGACAGACTGCAGGAAGTAAAAGGATTGGACAGCAGAAGACTGGGGCAAAGTTATTTTCTCTGTTGAAGCTCCCTTCTGACCATTTGGGACATCTGAAAAAATAGATTTTTCAGAGAAGAAAAGGTGAACAGTTGGTTTTGTGCCAACAGTGAATCATCCTGAGACCATCCATGTGTGGGGTTGCTTTTCAACCAAGTGAGTGGGCTCTCTCATAATTCTGCCCAAAAACACTGCCAGGAATAAAGAATGGTGTCAAAACGTCCTGCAAGAGCAACGACTTCCAACAATCCATGAGCAATTTGGTGATGATCTGTGTATTTTTTCCAGCATGATGGAGCACCATGCCACAAAGCAAGAGTGATAAAGAAGTGGTTCGAAGATCATTACATTGAAATTTTGGATCCGTGGCCAGGCAACTCCCCGGATCTCAATCCCATAGAGAACCTGTGGTCAGTCCTTCAAAAAGCAGAAGCCCACAAATTGTGATCAATTCCGAGAACTAATAAGGCAAGAATGGATCGCAATCAGTCAGGATTTGGCCCAGAAGCTAATATTCAGCATGCCAGAGCGAATTGCAGAGGTTATAAAGAACAAGGATCAACACTGTATTGACTCCTATTGTTTTGCCAATAAAAGCCTTTAAAACTTGTTTATTGTTTTTCAGTATACCATAGAAATATGTGGAAAAATAATCT
>NW_015505291.1:1094290-1095434 GCF_001515645.1 Sinocyclocheilus grahami
GAAAAATAATCTACAAATACTGAAGCAGCAAACTTTGCAAAAAACTAAATTTATGTCACTGCCAAAACTGTTGGCCATGACTGTAATAATGATCAGTTTTAATTGTATAAATAAAAAATATAATTAAAAAAACATTTCTGTATCTTATCTATAGACTTAATATTTATTATTAAATATACTCCAAATGCAGCTTAAACACTGTTAATAAAACTATAATAGTATATCAATGACACTAAAATAAAAATAAATAAAAACATGTATACATACTGTATATGGAACTGTTTTCCAATCTTTGTCTTTCTTCACAATTATTGAATGAATTATTAACATAACTGTTACAGAACAAAATGCCATGCACAATGCAGTGTGACAGTAAACAGCAATTTTCAAGCTAAACTGTTTTGAAAGCCACTGAACTAATATCATAACTTTTAAAACAAAAAAAGTGAATTTGTTGCTATCACTATACTTTTGACTCCCAGAAACTAACTTACATTTACAGTTCAAGCTCAGTGCATTTCTCATGTTTTATGGAACAGCAGGGTTTATAAGTGAACATCTGTGTGGAATGTACTAGTGGGTTGTAGAAGCCAAATGGCCACACTTTGGCACAAGCTTAAGAGTGTCAGCAGTGAAGTGCAAACAACCAGCGCTGCCATCCGCATTTGCTGCCTGTTTGCCAGCTGCAGACAGAGGAGCCCTTAGAGAAATGCTAGAGGAAAAAATTGTCCTGCATTTAAGACCAAAGAAAGTCGTTTTTATGAATGAAGAGGCCTTGAGGCTTCTGGGAGATCGGAAGTCATGTTTACCCACAGGATACAGATGAAATTACACAGGAGATCCTAACTGACAGCATTTGGAGATCCAGCTCTCGGGAATTTTCTAACACCTTCCTGTTCCAATTTGTCTTTACTATACACGGATAATATTATCCTGAACTTTAAGGTGTTCACGGGTTACTAATGTAATGGTCTCTTGAAACAGACATATTATTGTCTGCTGTGCTGGGAAGGAGTGAGTCTGTGTTTGCCGCTCACATGTGTGATTCATTTGCTATGCAAGAATATGGCAAACGTCCCACCGCAACAACACAGTCATATTGTACGGGTGTGTTTATATAATACATCAAAAGCAAAGGAGAAAC
>NW_015505291.1:1096382-1096768 GCF_001515645.1 Sinocyclocheilus grahami
AAAAAAAAAAAAAAAAAACTTCTGACATTTAATTTCAAGTCTGAGTTGTTGTTGTTGCTGATAACTTAAGGTGTGTAATAAAAACAAATGAATAAACAAGTGAAAACCCTTTCAGCTCTTTCTCTTAACTCTGTGGCCGAATCTAAAGCTCTTGATCATATTTACAGCACTGGAAAAGAACAAACTCGCTGCTGTCTGACCTCTTGTCATCTTTCTAATATGCCATAAACAGTCGTGAAGATGCACGAGCACTTCCTTTGCATAAATTAGTTTGGATAAACCTCCTAAGAGTTCATTTCCGTTCAGAAATAGAGGTTGAGGAGAGATTATGTTGATAAACACACCCACGCACATTCACTTGCACTCTAATGAAAGGCTCATGGGTA
>NW_015505291.1:1097070-1097969 GCF_001515645.1 Sinocyclocheilus grahami
AGAGATATGAGGTACATGTCTTCTGGAACGCCATGTTTGACAGTTTTATTGCTGTTAATGAAACGCATGGCATGGGAGTATTAAGCCATCATCAAATTGACATCTTTAATTAAAGTGGCAGCTTAATTAAAAATCCAATTAACTGTGAAACTCTAATGAATAGAAAACTGCAAAACGCAAGACTTGACCTTCAAATCGGACTGCTCCAGATTTCAACACGCCGACAGAATGCTGTTGGAATCTGGAACTGCAATGTTCCCCTAAGACACAATAAGAGAGTTTGTGTGAGGTGGCTGATTTAATTAAAACCTGATATTTAATTGTTATGACTGACGGTGGTTATGAACTGTCAACACATCAAAACTAAAAAATAAGATGCATGAAGCAACTGGCATTTTAAGACGTGACTGGGGCAGACTTTAAAAAGAGCAAAAGTTCAAAATCCAAATGTCAGTGCAGTTCTTAAAGGAACAGATCAACAACAACAAATAAATAAAATGAAAATAACTAACTAAATAAATAAATCCCTTGCATTATTATAAAACATTATTATTAATAGAATTATTATTTATTACTAGGAGTGGCCAGAATATTTCATTAAAAAAATCTTGTTTTACACAGAACAAAGCCATACAGGTTTGGAAGAATGAGGGTCAGTAAATGACAGTATTTAAAATGTTCCATGTTTTGTTCCTTTAATAATAATTATTCTTTAAACATCTTTGAGCATTGCATTTTATGATGACGAATAGCTGTAAAGCTTGTCAGAAAGCACTGCTCATATAGCTAATTTATGAGGGGACAGGCTTATTTGACAAAACTACATTTCCCATCATTCACAGCGGCAGCACAAGACTATTAAATACACAGATAAAGCATGAGTAACCTGATTACCTGAG
>NW_015505291.1:1097979-1118843 GCF_001515645.1 Sinocyclocheilus grahami
TTGTACGGGTGTGTTTATATAATACATCAAAAGCAAAGGAGAAACACGTTCAGACAAATAATAAAACTGCTGTGAACAGAAAGTTACGCTTACTTATGCAGTACAAAAGTACTGTGCTGGTAACGTGTCACATTGATGGTATCAGGTGGTATTACCATGGTATTTTGATATGGTACTCTTGTAGTGAATGATTGTCAGATTTACCGTAGAAAAGTGGTTACCTGAAAGAGCCATTTTACCTGATTTAACCTATAAAATGAGTTTTGTTGTTATAAATTAATACATTTAAGTTGATTCAGTGATGCTAAATAATATTTTATTATTATTATTATTATTTGAATGAAACCAGATAATTTAAATGGTACTATTTTCAGGTTACCATTTTTTTTGTATACCATGGTATTTATTACACTGAGGAGGGAAGAAGAAAAAAAAAAAAAAAAAAAAATATATATATATATATATATATATATATATATATATATTATTAACAATTTACTAAACAATTTTCACTCAGAAATTACTAATAAATTTCACAAATAATTACAAAGACACGGTAGGCAACACGTTGAATTAAACATGACAATTTGAAGTAGAAAGACTGAAATGTTTTCGTGTTAAAGCACAGAATCTCTATCTATCTATGTATCTATCTATCTATCTATCTATCTCAATGCATAAATATACATAAAAAAGTCAAAAACACTATGGAAATATCATAAAACTTATTTTTAAGTGATTTGACTTGCTATTTTTGCCTGGAGGATGATAAAATGGAGGTAAAAATATTAAAAATATCAAAAAGTTAACGTTTTTGACTCTGACCTATGAATACTGACAGAGTATCAGAAAGCACTGCTCATATAGCTAATTTATGAGGGGACAGGCTTATTTGACAAAACTACATTTCCCATCATTCACAGCGGCAGCACAAGACTATTAAATACACAGATAAAGCATGAGTAACCTGATTACCTGAGCTTTTCTGCTTCATATCATTGTACTAGCATTAAAAAACACGTTTTGTTTATATTGGCAATTGAAAATGAAAGAAAGAAATATGAAATTGCCCAGTGTATCAAGCTGATTTGACTAGTCAAGTGACTAAAATCACTCGAACGCACACCACATCATAAATATGAATTCTGAACTCATAAATAGGAACGTTCCAGGATGACAATGGGATGTTAATAACTAGCATATTTTAAAATAAAAATGTATTCATTTGAATTAGAAGCTATTAGGCCTACTTGCTCAAGATGATGTGACAATAAATAAATCCCTTGCATTATTATAAAACATTATTATTAATAGAATTATTATTTATTACTAGGAGTGGCCAGAATATTTCATTAAAAAAATCTTGTTTTACACAGAACAAAGCCATACAGGTTTGGAAGAATGAGGGTCAGTAAATGACAGTATTTAAAATGTTCCATGTTTTGTTCCTTTAATAATAATTATTCTTTAAACATCTTTGAGCATTGCATTTTATGATGACGAATAGCTGTAAAGCTTGTCAGAAAGCACTGCTCATATAGCTAATTTATGAGGGGACAGGCTTATTTGACAAAACTACATTTCCCATCATTCACAGCGGCAGCACAAGACTATTAAATACACAGATAAAGCATGAGTAACCTGATTACCTGAGTTTTCTGCTTCATATCATTGTACTAGCATTAAAAAACACGTTTTGTTTATATTGGCAATTGAAAACGAAAGAAAGAAATATGAAATTGCCCAGTGTATCAAGCTGATTTGACTAGTCAAGTGACTAAAATCACTCGAACGCACACCACATCATAAATATGAATTCTGAACTCATAAATAGGAACGTTCCAGGATGACAATGGAATCATTCCTTACATAACGGGATGTTAATAACTAGCATATTTTAAAATAAAAATGTATTCATTTGAATTAGAAGCTATTAGGCCTACTTGCTCAAGATGATGTGACTTTTTTTTTTAAATAGGTTCCTTTACTGTAAAACCTTTTATTTTTTCTGTAATCCTTTCAAATGGTGCATTTATTCTTAATCTTATCTGCCTTCAATAAGAGCTGATCCACTTACAGGAAGGAAATGTTTCTGGGGGATATAAAAGCTGGAAAAAATTACAGAATCTCTCTCTCTCTCTCTCTCTCTCTCTCTCTCTCTCTCTCGTCATGCTCTGATTATCTCTCTTTTGTCGGGGCTGTTGAACACGGAGGGCTTTGGGAAACCAGTGACTAGAAACTACTGTGAGTCCTCCACAGACAGTCAAACCGTCCACTGCTCTAATAATCGAACTAATGACCATGCTAATTAGGAGAAAGCTGCTCTGGTGCATACTTTGCGAGCTGCTATCAGTTCTCACGCATCAGTGACCAGAAAGTAACACCTGCTATATTCATTCTCAAGCCAAGAGAACAGAGAGCTGATGCTTTCTAAAACATATTTGCTCTTTATTATTAGGT
The DNA here is from genome assembly GCF_001515645.1 of Sinocyclocheilus grahami. Classification (NCBI taxonomy): domain Eukaryota; kingdom Metazoa; phylum Chordata; class Actinopteri; order Cypriniformes; family Cyprinidae; genus Sinocyclocheilus; species Sinocyclocheilus grahami. The sequence continues at coordinate 1,100,440 of NW_015505291.1, forward strand.
GAAGCTCTCTCTCTCTCTCTCTCTCTCTCTCTCTCTCTCTCGTCATGCTCTGATTATCTCTCTTTTGTCGGGGCTGTTGAACACAGAGGGCTTTGGGAAACCAGTGACTAGAAAATGCCGGCGAGGACTGTGAGTCCTCCACAGACAGTCAAACCGTCCACTGCTCTAATAATCGAACTAATGACCATGCTAATTAGGAGAAAGCTGCTCTGGTGGATACTTTGCGAGCTGCTATCAGTTCTCACGCATCAGTGACCAGAAAGTAACACCTGCTATATTCATTCTCAAGCCAAGAGAACAGAGAGCTGATGCTTTCTAAAACATATTTGCTCTTTATTATTAGGTGAAAATCTAGTCAGCTGAAGGATTATACTACCACGTCAACATTGTGTCATAATAATACAGACCCTCTTTCCTTTGTCACATTATGTAAACATTGGCCTTTAGTTACAATTCGTTCCAGTTTATTGTGTTTGTTTGCGATTTCAGACACGGTAATTCCAAACATGCACACTATATAGGGTGTTTTTTATGTGGTTCTTGTCAAATAAGAGAAGTCAACACTTTCACAAACTTCTAAGTTTCCAATCTTTAATTACAAGTTCAAAAACTATATGAACCATTTGTCTAGTGGAAAACACAGGTAATTATGCCACAAAACACCTTAAGATTCAGTCTTGTGTTTCCTTTGTTGGAATCCTGCTAGCTAAAATAGCATTAGCATTCAGTTAGTCAAATTAAGTTAGACTGACTAAATTACATTAAGTTTCACTGTATTCAGCTTCTCAAATGTGTAACCTGATCCTCTTCAGCCTCAGCAAGCAGAAACAGTCAGTTATTTACACCCCACCGAAGCATTTATTCATTTAGCATCAGGTGCTTGTGCTTTAGGCTTCAACAAACCCTGCTGGACGGCGACTTTTATGACTGAACGCCTGCCGTCGCCCACAATAAATAACCCAGAGCACAGGGTCCGGGCTAAATAGAGTGACTCAAGATCAGTGTGGAGAAATGAAAATAAAGGCCTGGCTGCATGTTTGGCGAATCGGCGGGTCTATAATATCGAATATGCGTGGTGAGAACAGATGGGGAGGTGTATAGTTGGGTCTTCTGTCATATCGCGTTTATGCTGGCCAAGTGCCATTTTCCTTTCACTCTGCCCTTTAATCATAGCCGTAATGAACAGCCCCAGGGCTTCGGCGATTGTAATGTGATGATACGATGGAAGATGGAAGACAGAGAATTGGCTGTATAAAAGGTGACAGACTGTGGTCACCCACCGTTTGGACTCTTATTATATTCGCTTTCTGCCTTTCTGTAATGCTAAAAGGTGAAGACATTTCAGTATTTGTGATTTACATTGGACAAATTGGTGTATTAAAGGAATTTGTTTTTAGCAAACTAATAAAAAATCATGTCATTACATGCCAGCAAGCTGTGAATACAAAAATCAGCTCTTTTCCATGCAGTTCAGTCACTGGTGATCTGTCACAAAGGACAAAAAAGCATTTAAAAAGCATTCAATATGAATTGTGTATAGATTGCAAGTCATATAATGAATAAGTTGCTGTTCTCTGAAACTTGCTCTCTACTAATCAGTTATGGTGCATTTGTATCAGATCAAGTCAATAACATTTGGTTACAAAAATGATGTTTGCAACACTAGTCAAACTTAGCACTGGTGGATCAACACATCATTTTTATAGTCTATCCCACACTCTCAGAAAAAAAAGTACAAAAGCTGTCACTGGGAAATTACCTTTTCAAAAGGAACACTTTTAGACCTTAGTCACCCTAATGGCTGAATATTAGTACCTTAAAGGGTTGTGGCTAGAAGGGATACAGCTAAAACCGGAAGCTCACAATAAAATTAATTTTCTATCTAAGATTGTGATTTATTAACATCAACACCTACCCCTTACAATAATACAAAAGCAGTAATTAGTGTTGTACAGTGTGACAAAAATTACACTATATTGATGTGCAGAATGCCCAGTAGACAGATCTGTATACCATCTAGCCTTAACCCCTTAAAGGTACATATTATTAACCAAAGTGTACATATTAGTATCTAAACCATAAGTACCTTTTTAAATAATAGCTCCCCCGGAACAGCTTTTGTACCTTTTTTTTTGTTTGTTTACCAGAAAACATTCTCAGAATGTTCTGGCAAAATTATGAACAAACACTCTTCCAGCAGTATTCATGGAAAGTTTGTTTATAGTTATGGTCTTTAATAATGTCTTCAAAATGCCAGCACAAAAAAAAAAAAAAGTTATGTATACGTTATTCATGATTTCTCTCTCTCGCTCTCTCTCTCTCTCTCTCTCTCTGAAACTTATAGTTGGAACATTCCCATAATGTTTACTAAATGATAAGATTGATAAAAAAAATTAAAAAAAGTTTCATAACGTTTGAATAACCAAGAATTTGTTTTTATTATTTATTTATTTAGCTAATATTATTAACTTTTTAAAACCTGGACTTTTTGAACATTGTCAAATAACCTTTGCAGAACTTAATAGGAGCGTTAGCAAAACGTATTATGGGTACATATTTTTGGTAGCTGCAATATGACTTTGTAGCCTAATTTGAGAACTTTGACAGAGGAGGATCAACCCAATCTCACGGAAAAATGTACAAACATACAAAAACGTACAAATTCATACAAAAAGTAGACCCCAAAAACATAAAACTATTTTTAGATTATCAGTGAATTACTTTCAGATTGTTTGTCCCACAATGTTATTGTATGACATGAAATAAAGTGCTTATTCGTACATGACTGCTTATGTGGTACTTGGAAAAAGAGCTGCACAGAATGTTTCCTTTCGTATTCCATAAAAGAAAGAAAGTCTTAGCATGGCATGAGGGTGAGTAAATGATGGTAGAATATTCATTTTTGTGTGAACGATCCTGCCACGATTTAGAATGCGTCCTCTTCTTCCCAACTGCTAATGTTTTAAAATGTTGCCTTACAGGTTCATTTAACACTTTCAGCTTCGTAAAATATGATTCTTGCATTAGCTGCATGCTAAATTACGAACAGCATTGAACGAGCTCACAAAGAGCCTTTGGCCCATTGAGCAAACCACAGCTCTGCCTGGAGCCACTCGCCACGGTAATTTGATTCACCTAGACAGAGTGTGATGGAATTTAATAACCTGAACAGCGATGATGTGTGTCCGGAAAGAGGAAGGCAGCGAGTTTCTCCAGGAATCTGCAGGCGAGAATGAACCCACAGGAATGTTGAGCCCTGTGAGATAAAACACGGCTTCTCTCTCGCTACCAAAATTGCATAAAGTTTGAACAATCACATACTGTGCTGAGCTCCATATGAACGTGGATATCTAATGTTTTGGAACGGAAAATCAAGAACTGGTAGCTATAGAAGCCTGTTTCCGCCATACAATTAAAAAAAGGAAAAATGTGACATTTTATTTCTGGTTTTATATTTCATAATTCTGACTTGTTTCTCACAATTCCGAGAGTTATAAACACAATTCTGAGAATAAAAACTCAGGATTGCAAGATCTGAACTCGGAATTCTGACTTTCTTTCTTGCATTTTGAGTTTACATCTTGCAGTTCAGGGTTTTTCTTTGTTTGTTTGTTTTTTCAGTTGCACAGTTCAGATTTTTTTTCTCTGAGAATTGTAAGTTTATGTCTGAGTTTATATCCTGCAATTTTTTTTCAGGGAAAATAAAAAAATAAATGAACAATTCTGAGAAAAAAAGTTTGAAATGTGAGCTAAAAAGTCAGTTTATATAGAATATATAGAATAACAATTGTTTACAAATGTAAATGTTCACCCAAAACGAAAATCAAAATGGAAATCTGGCCATAATTTACTCACCCTTGTGTCATTTCAAACACTCCTTTAGTCTATGAAACACATTTTTAACGTATATAATTGCTGGCCTTTTCCATGTCAAGCTACTGTAAAAAAAAAAAAAGATTCATAGAGTATCATAAAAGTGCTTCATACTGTATGACTCTACAGTAAAAAAAACAACATATGGCTCTCAAACGACATACGGGTGAGTGACAAAAGGTTCATTTTGGGGTGAACTATTCCTGCAACTGATCACGTTTAGTCACATTTTTGAGTTAGAACACAAGTTGTTTGTAATATATGCAATCTGTTGGATTTCACACCAACTGTGTGTCATGGAGAGATCCTGTTTTAAGGTTCTTTGAGGGGGAAGTGCGATAGATCTTCCTCAGATCCTCAGGAGACGTCGACATGTGCTGGATGCTACTGTGAATATTTCCGGCTCAGTACCAAGTGATGCCAAACACAAGTCTAAAGCAGCTCTGGGCAGAGATGCATACACTGATCTATGGTTTCCTAGTTGAAATAATGAATTTTCCACCAAGCTGGGAACTCTGTTATAGTTTAGCAATTCTGTACAACAAATATGCCCATTTATTTTTCAGCATCAGGCAAACTAGCCAACAGATAGGGTCCAAAATTAACTTTACGGGTCACCTGCCAATGCTGAGCGAATTCAGAAAATTTACCGGCAATGAAACTAGAATGATTTAGTATAGATTTCTGCTTAGCACAGCAATTTTGTGACAAACAGAGCAGCGTCACATACAAAACATGGCACATATCTCTGTGAAATTGCACTCATTGTTACTCATTGCAGATTCCTTTCCAAGGCCAGTGTGGATGTTTTTACTTTTCTCTGGAAAGTTTTGCTAACTCTATTCCCCTCCAAGCATTCATACGTCTCTGTGATAAGGCTTAAAGATTGGACAGGTGGAACATTGTGCAATCAGTGAGCGCTAGTGAATGAAAATGTAAAGATTCCCCTAAAAAAAGGACTGTTTTTTTTTTTTAATAAAGTTTAATATTTTTTTTCAATGTTTCTTTTTTTCAAAGGTAAAAGTGGGCAGTCATATTTGAATGTACAATAACTATTTACCGGCAGTAGTAACAGTTATAATAAACTGTTAAGTAAAACAACAGTGGAAAGTGCTGAGATATATACAGTCAAACCAAAAATTATTCAGACACCAGATATAATTTTTGATAAAAGATTTTTACTAGTGGGTACAGGACACTATAGTTCATTTATGTAAGTGAGGATAGCAAAATAGAGTAAACTGTGACATATAATACCCAAAATTCTTCATACAGTAAAAATGTTTAACATTTGGGACAAACATTATTCAGACACTTTGACCTGATCATGTTTTGCTTAAGTGTTTTTCTTTAATTGCTAATGCAAAGTTTTTACACCACACACTGAACAAAATTAAGCATCGCTTGGTAATTGGTTGACCTAAATTGGTATTATATAATTGTGTACATAAATTTAACAGCTGACCGCTGACAACTATTCAACTTAATTCATTACATACCTTTCTATCAAAGTTATCTGACACTATCAAGATTAATTTATTCTGACACAGTTTAACTCTGAATTTTTGTCATGTTGTATGACCATTTTCTAAACTAGAGCGGATAAACTGTGATAATGTGAGAAATGTTGAAGGTGTCTGAATAAATTTTGGTTTGACTGTATTTATGTATATATATATATATATATATATACACTGTGTGTGTGTGTGTGTTTGTGTGTGTGTGTGTGTAATCTATGAAAAATAATATTTTGCATTGTTATCCTTCAAACCATCTACAGAAGAGATAAGAATGCCACTGATAATTTTCCTAGCAGACACGAATAGGGTTGTGTGGGGTGTTCAGGACAGCGTGGGTGAATGAAAATGGGAAAAAAAAGTGGAGTTGCAGATTCAGCTCGGTCTGTTTCTTTGGAACGCATCAATGGCTTTTTGTGTGGCTGCAATATGAACAAATGAATCAGCTGCATCACGCTGAAGAGCTGCTTGTTCTGTAAGTCTGAGGATGTGTACAGTCACAGTTGATTAAGCTTTCTAAGTGTCCTGGCCAATCAAATTCCTCTATTCAGCAACACACGTTTCTGAGCTGTTGGTTTCTGTGAATAGTTTTTCTGTGCGTGAAACATTAACTTCCCCCAACAGGTATGCCAAAGTTGATCCTATCCAAAACCCTCCCACGGCTCTTCCAAATATGTAAATGCTATTGCTGACATTCGATCATATAATTTCTTGCCTCCCAAAATGCCCAGAAATTTCCCTCCGGTACTTGTGCTTCTGAATCGAGTCGAGATAAACTGTTGACACATGCACGGCATACAAATATGACAGTAGATGGAATTATACAGATGATCTGTCACATATAACATGGGGTTCAATGTAAGTGTGATTGAAATTACATTTCCATGTTTATCTTTCGCAAGAGTGACAGAGCAAGAGAAAGAGACAGAACACACAACTAGAAGTGTCAGAGGATATGTTTAGAATGACATAATACATACTATTTTTGAAAGACAGCAGAGTATGTGTGCACAGTTTTCTGTATGCATGGAATAACTGGATGACAAAGTATATTTGCAGAAGACACACCATATAATGCTATATCTCAATGCAATTTGCTCAGTTTGACCTTTCATTTCCAGTGTTACAGTATCTATTACATTTTGCAGTGTCATTCTTGACTCATTATTTGCTCAGACGGTGACATCTCTAAACAACATTTGCTGTAAATTTATCCATACTTATTTCCGAGAAGACAAGTGGACAAGCTTACTGGATTAACCATAAAATGTAATGAGATCTCTGACACACTACTGTTCCACAAAATTAAAAGATTCTGTTAGAATATATGATATAAATCATGCTGAATAGCATAGATTTATAGTTTATAGTGTCCAAATAGCATGTATTTCAAACACTAAGCAATGAAATGTTAATTAATTATTAATTTTTAATAAAACCTGAACTCAGTTTATGATGATATACACTACCATAAAAAAGTTTGGGGTTGGTTTTCAAATAGCTGTTTCCTTTTTTAATATATTTTAAAATGCAATTTATTCCTGTGATGCAAAGCTGAATTTTCAGCATCATTACTCCAGTTTTTAGTCACATGATCCTTCGGAAATCATTTGAATGTGCTGATTTGGAGAATTTCAAGAATAATTTATCCTTCTTATTATTACTATTATTATCATTATAATTAGTATTAAGGTTGTAAACAGTTGTTCTGCTTAACATTTTTGTGATTTGTTTTCAGGATTCTTTGAAAAGAAAGTTCAAAAGAACAGCATTTGTTGGAAATCTTTTGTAAGATTATAAATGTATTTACTGTCACTTTTGAAAAAAAAAATAACTTACTGACACCAAATTTTTGAACAATAGTGTAATTTTCAATGGATATCCTTCTATTAAACTGGTAATTCATTCCAAATATATCCAAACAAACCTGATGACCTGAACTGGATTACATGTACGTACCAGAAATGTTTGTGTGAGTATAAAGTAATTTTGTCCATGTACAGTGAGGGTGCAAATGAGAAATGCCGGGTTCATACTGTGTGACATGATCTGAGAGCAGGCCGCAGCCTCCAGGCCACATTTGATAATACCATAATACAGCTCTGCCCTGCACTGAGCCTGCAGTTGTGTAGGCCATGAATCATCACATTAGCCATCCTCTCTATGGGAGGAAAAGGATCTTACATTCCATGCTCCCAGACCGCGGTGAAAAAAAAAAAAACCCTGTTGAAACAGCTGCAAGGCAAGATTGGTTGGATTTTGAAGGTCAAAACCTGAGGATAACACATTAAACTATCCTGAAACCACAACCACAGAGAAGGAGTGAGATCCCTCTTTGTTCCCTTCGTTCATGAGAGACATTTGCTGGAGTTCTTATCAGATTCCTCAAACGTTTGTTTCAGGTTGTTTGAGACCAATGAGCCTTGCTCTGGCAGTGACGGAACCTGATGCCTTTTAATTTTAGCTACTGGCCCCCAAAACTTAGTTTTGGCCATTGTAAACCTGACAGCGCACGTTAAGGTATTATACTGCAATATGCAGCTCCCTGTCAGGATAGAAACATAATCTTGCCCTTCTTTTCTGGAATGCAAAGTAACAAGAATCACCGAGAACAAAACATCAAAGCTAATCAGGGTATGAAGACATGCCCACACAAAGGAATGCATCTTCTCTGCAAGACTAAAACTGCTAACTTTACTTTGGTTGCTGTAAAAATTAGTTTTTTTCCAAAACTTAGTGAGCGGCACTACCATCTGAAAGTTTTTTTTCTTTCTTTTTTTTTTCTTAAGAAATAAAACTTTTATCCGGATGCATTAAATTGAAGCAAAGTGCCAGTAAAACATTAATAATGTTACAAAAATATTTCTAAAAATAAGTCTTAACTAACTCCAGTCTACTATTTTTATGATGCACATGCGCACACACACACACACACACACACACAAAATCCTTCATGCGTGCTTTTGTCTTGTTTTCTTGTTAAAATATCTGAAAATTGTTAACAAAATGAACATACTTTCTTTTATTGTATTATATATATTTAAAGACGCGAAGAAAAAAAATACCAGTGCATCAGACAAAACACACTTGCATTAAAGTCTTCGAATATTCTGCAGTGTAAATTTAAATAATTTATGGAGGGTTTTAGATACTGTTAATGCAATAGTGTGTAAACAATTAAATTATATTAAATTAATTCATGTCAGTCATATATTACTGAGAGTTCATTGCACTTGATGATATTAAGCTGAACTTTGAATGAGTTGCATCAGATTTCTAGTTCCCAGCACGCTTTGTTTCCCTCTAGGAGAATAAACATTGAAATGAAGTGTGATTTGTGTGTTTTTGCACAAGATCAATTTAGGGAGCGAGAGCGAAAGAGATGTGTTAGTGTTTGATACTAGGTTATGCTGGGATTTATAGGGGGTTCTGTTGCAAGAGAGCGGTTTGAGGATGGGATACAAAGCCAAAAGCCTATTTATGATACATGTTGCATAAGTGTATTGTGAGATGTATGCAAGTGTATGAGACTACATGTAAGTGGGCTATTACTTGCTAGCAGTTAATTGTAGAAGATCAAATAGATTTAACTAGAGATTTATGCAAACCAACTGACTTGTTCCTTTAATGGTCAACATACTTGGGGGCTGACTTTAGCAAATGTTTATACATCCTTCCTTTATCGAAAACTCTAGCAGCTGTGTGTGTTTCCTGAGCTCTTTGGGTGGATACCTTCGGCCAATTTTAATGGAGAGGGATCTGCTGCCATTCAAAGCCCCTATAAAGTAAACGGTTGACATTTTGACTTCATTGAGAAACTGGAGAAACAGATTGAAACACATTTTTTCAGCCCCTTCTCTCTCGGAGAGATCTCATGTCTCTGGTAAACCTCCATGCATTTTCTATCAGGGTAACACTGAGAGGCAACCCTTCCTGCCCCCACCCTTCCTTATAAAAATCCTAGGGTTATTTTTATTCGTCTTTCTCCTCTGTCACAAAAGGGTCAGAGCTCCGCTCGTGTACCCGCGATTCTTCTCCGGTTTAATGCATTGGCATATTAGCATTTAGATAACCCTTCTGAATATGGGAGGACAGGGAATTGAAAGCAGGAACAGAATAAATACAGTGAATAATATATCATACATTTTAAATGAATGGCACTGGAGGTTTTTCCAGCCAGGAATTTGGCAAGATGCCCCAAATTTGCAGCACTGTGTATTGTTAAGGGTGTTGTTACTTAAGCACTTAGAAACACTCAAGTATGTATTTTAATCTCGGAAAACGGGACATAAAATCAAAGACGCCCAACCAAACACCCACTGGCCTAATTAATGATTATATGCCTGTCAGTCCAGTAGCCCGCTGTCTTTTGTTGGAGCTCTGTTGGCCTCGTGGTTTATTAAACCAAGGTTCTGACTGGATGGAAATGACTCAGGTCCAGCAGGGCCCAATCACATAGTCATCATGTTGAGAATGAGCTGAGAGCCCGTCTATGCAGATCAGTGTGTGTTCAGAGGCTACTCTGCAAACCTAATGGCCATTTAACCATCTGGGCTGAAGAGCAAAAAAAAGAGGGCGATAGAGAGAAAGCGAGAGAGAGGATCCCGCAGAGACAACTCCGGACCCATCAGTATTCTTGTCAGCATCTCCACATGTGGAACCAGAAGCGAAATATAGCCCAACCCGCCTCTCCCCAACAGGCTTTATTAAAACAAATTGCAGGTCCCTTTACCAGCTGCACTTTAAGCAGTGTCTGGGTTCGTGCGGATGGGGTGCATGAAGAGGAAAGCACATGATTAAAACTCAGGGAAAAGGGTGGAGGTGTGTCCTGAGTCCCGGGTCAATCAACACGGAGTGATTTAGAGACAGTGAGAAGATGCCGTATGGTGCTGAGTTGTGGGGAGGAGGTGCCACTGGGTGTCTAACAACACAACCTTTCAAATGGTGGAAAAGGGAAGAAAATTACATGTCATGAAAGGCTTTCTAAAGCACAAATAACAGACTGTACCATTGGAGGGTATTTTGAGTCATTTAATACAAATTTGGAAATGGTTAATGTGTAAAATCCCAGCTAAGAAAGTATTACAAAGTATATGTTGTAGAAATGGTATGTAAACGTTCTATTTTGGTTGTGGGAATGATCAAATGTTCTTAATATGGCTACAGCATTATTTAAAGGTTAGCGGAACATTGCTAAAATAGTGACTAGTGTGATAGGAAACCTCCTAGCAACTGCATAGCAACACACTAGATACATAACTGCATACATGCACCCTGAAAACACCCAGGAAACTTCATAGCAACAACCTGGGAACCGCCAAGAACACCCTACAGTATAAAAACAGCCTGGAAAAAAACCTAGAAACACCCTAGCAACTTCATACTCAGAAAAAGTCCAGAGCATCCTAGCTACTGCATAGCAACACCCTTCAAAAAACACTAGCAACTGCTTACCAACACACTTAAAAAACACACACACTTAAAATCACCCAGAACATCCTAGCAACACCATGGAAACTCCCTAGGAACCACAGAGCAGCTGGACACCACCCATAACATCCTAGTAGCTGCATAAAAAAACACCCTGGAAACAACCTAGCAACTGCTTAGCAACACAGTGGAAGCCACCCAGAATATCCCAGCAACTACATAACAACACACTGGAAACACCCTAGCAACTGCATAGCAACAAACTGGATCCATAACTACATAAATACACCCTGGAAACACACTAGCAACTTTATAGCAACAGCCAAGAAACATCCTAGCAACTGCATAGCAACACACTGCATATATAACTATATAAAGACACCCTGGAAACACCCTAGCAACTTCATAGCAACAACCTGGGAACCACCTAGATAAAACGGTATAAAAAGCCTGGAAAAACCCTAGAAATACCCTAGGAACTTTTAGCAAAAGTCCAGAACACCCTAGCAACTGTATAGCAACACACTGGATGGATGCTAAACACCCTAGAAACACCCAACAACTTCATAGCAACAACCTAGGAACCACCAAGAACACCCTGCATAAAAAACAACCTGGTAAAATCCTAGAAAAAAGTTCACAACATATAGCTACTGAAGAGCAACACCCTGGAAACATCCTAGCAACTACTTAGCAACACATTGGATACTTAACTGCATAAATACACCCTGGAAACACCTAGCAACTTCATAGTAACAATGAGAACTGCCAAGAACATCCTACGGTATAAAACAGCATGGAAAAACACCCTAGCTACTTTATACTTAGAAAACGTCCAGAACATCCTAGCAACTGCTTAGCAACACACTGAAAATCACCCAGAGCAACAGAACATCCTAGCAACATCATGGAAACTCCCTATTAACAACACAGCAACAACCTGGGCACCACCCATAACATCCTAGTAACTGCATAAAAACCCACCTGGAAACAACCTAGAAACACCTTAGCAACTCCATAGCCACACACTGGAAACCACCAAGAACATCATAGTAACTGCATAGCAACACCCTGAAAACACCCTAGCAACTGCATAGCAATACACTGGAAACCACCCAGAACATCCTAGCAACTTCATAGCAACACACAGGAAAGCACCCAGAACAGTGTAGAAACTGCATTGTTTTGTTTTATTTTATTTTTTACTAAAATTTAGATTTTAAAATAAATAATAAAATGTAAATATACATTTTAGTACATTTTTAGAAAAAGAAAAAAAAAATTTGACATTATAAATGGAAAAAATACAGCTATGAGAAAAGAGAGACTATAAGCGAAGAGAATAACTGAAAAACAAAGAGACAGAGTGGCAGGTAAAGAAGGAGGGGGAGGCTTGGGTTCACACCTGCATGCTTCACACCTGTGCTCAGACCTACAGCATCACAGGATCCCGCGCTCTACTGTAGCATGACAACCCCGCTGCACGTCAGAAGAAAGCCATTTTGTTTCTGACACATTTCCCTGCTCATAGATTAATAACTCTGGACACACGGGCACATTATTGGCCCAGACTGTATGCTCACCTCTCCACCCCCACCCATAATGCAGTGTCCCATCAACGGGGGCCCTCAGCCAGGTCGCCATGGAAACAGCGCCAAAGCAAACAATGAGGCTGAATGAAAGGAGCGTGCGATAAGGTGCTTACCTAGCCGAGAGAGCCGATTGGATGAGACTTCGAGTTAAAACTGTTACAGCACACCTCAGTAAACACACAGAATGAGGGCGTACTGTGGTCCTTCGATCTTGCTTACAGGAAAAAAAAAAAAAAGAGAGAGAGCGTTAACAGAATGAACAAAGAACCTCAACAATAAAGAACATCTCTAAGGAAATATAATGCTGCCAGTGTGGTTGAAGTGACTACCAATGTTTTTTTGTTTTTTTTACCAATTTCATATATCTAGAAAAACACCCTATTGTAATGTTCTAAATGTTCTAAACATCTGAGAGCCAGAAGACTTCAATAATAACGTTCATTTGTTCTCTTTTTAAGCTCATTGTTGTCTTGGACAAACAAAGACAAATGAAAGTTTCAAGATTTTTCTCGGGTTACAAAAATATGAAGCAACACAACTGTTTTCAAAACTGATAATAATAAGAAATGTTCTTGAGCAGCAAATCAGCATATATTAATGATTTCTGAAGGATCGTTTGACACTATAGACTGGAGTAATGATGCTGAAAATTCAGGTTTAGCATCACAGAAATAAATTACATTTTAAATTATTATTTTATTGTTATTTTAAATATTTCACATTAATAATTGTACTGTTTTTTTGTTTTTGTTTTTTTTTTACAAATAAATGCAGCCTTGGTGAGCATAAGATACTTTAAAAACATTAAAAATGTTACATTAATTTTATTTGTATATTTTTATTATTTTATTTTTTCTAATACTCATTTCAACCATTTTGTAACAAATATCCAAACACACTTGATTTAAATGAGACAGAATCCCACAGCAGTTAACAAACGCATCTAATTCATTTCCATCTACACAGGCTACTAAATTATAATAATTCCCCATCTTGTGTGTTAGCGTTATTCAGATTAGGCTTTGTTTGACGCTGAATTGGCCTACCCTCCTACTTTATATTCTGTAATTAACATATGCAAATAGTCACCTTGGAGACATGATTAGGTAAATGTGTGCAGATGTGACATTGAATGTGCACTGCATGAGCAACCCGACCGTATTAATAAACAAATTCATTCTCTCTCGGTTACTCTACATACATGTCAATCAACGTAGCATAGCCAATTTATCATAATAAACGTGACACACTTTCATTAATGCCAACAAGGACGAAAATTAACTGTGTTTTTACTGTTAACATTTAAAAGCAAGTTTGTATGTTTGAGCCACTTACTAGTAAAGACAGAAACCGATTCTCTTTCTGATGACTGTGCCGTAGTCTGTTTATTACATGGGTGTCTGTTTTGGACAAAGACCCCTTGGTAACCATGGCAACCTGCCAAATTGTTATGGATCACTGCAAATACCTGAAATAATATTCCATAAGCCCTGCCTGAATTTATTGCAAACATATGGGCGACCAGGCAGGTTTGTGCAAAGACGAGTTCTCGCTAGAGATCAGTTGAGCTTTTTACCTTAAGGCGAGCCTGCATGTATTTTCAGACATCCAAGGAATAAACAGATTTTCTTTTCTGTTTTAACTCGGAGAATTTTCAGATTGCTGTCTAATTTGTGTCTAACTCTACCTTCCAATGAGAGCATCATGGGACCCCGATGGCCTTTGAAACCCTTTTGCTCAACAACCCCCGGATCAGTTCCATTTCCTCCTTCAAACAAAGAATAAAACAACTTAAACTGACTTTAAGAGGCTCAGTCCCTTCACAGACTACACGCCTCAAACCAGGGGATAATTCGGGCTTAGGGGTCCCAGGATGCTCCGCTGTCAGTTGGGCCCAGCGGTCCTGACATGCCCCAGCTCCCTTGTCAGCCCTCCTGGTCAGAGATCAAACGGCGCCCCCCGGGGCGAAAGGGCCGGCTGGCTTAGGTCTGTTCATTCATCACGCTCAACAACAGACAGACGAAATCAAACTAAAGAGGCCAGCGTACCTCCTCTCTTTCCTGTCAGGAGAGGCAAACACTTGAAAGCTTTACGTGCAGGAAGTGACAGAGTTACGCTGGAATGATTAAGGAGGTGAAATGGAATAAAGTGCCCTAATCCTCAGTTAATGGACTCAAGATGAGGCCACACACCTGCAGAGTTTGTCCATCTTCTGTGGATGCCTTTTGTTCACTGGACAACAAGACTACAAGACTATTTAAAAACACTTTAACAGCCCTAAAGATGCCCTAATCACAACTAATCATATCTATCTATCTATCTATCTATCTATCTATCTATCTATCTATCTATCTATCTATCTATCTATCTATCTATCTATCTATCTATCTATCTATCTATCTATCTATCTATCTATCGTTCTATCTATCTATCTATCTATCTATCGTTCTATCTATCTATCGTTCTATCTAAATTATGCCAAGCTGGACCATTATCTTCAAAACTGGCATTTCAGATTCATGATTTAGTCAATTTTCGTGACATTCAATCTTACTTCACTGTGTTCTGTGTCTTTCTTCACCGGTAAATTAAACCAAACAGTGACTGATCTATCTATCTATCTATCGTTCTATCTATCTATCGTTCTATCTAAATTATGCCAAGCTGGACCATTATCTTCAAAACTGGCATTTCAGATTCATGATTTAGTCAATTTTCGTGACATTCAATCTTACTTCACTGTGTTCTGTGTCTTTCTTCACCGGTAAATTAAACCAAACAGTGACTGCAGTGAGAGCAGAAGTCAGTATCAGTGAAATCAATGTGAGCACACAACGAGGTCTCTTGTTCCCTGACCTTTATGCAGAGGTCCAAATAACCAGTTCGACCCGTTTCACCTTGTGAAAATGAAGAGGAATTGCCACAGATTGGGTCATTTAAAACTAGGTAACCAAATGATCATTGGCATTTAGTATTCTTCAACTTGGTGTGTGACTCAAGTCACACCAGCCTGGTGTCATTGAAGTTAATGGTTTTTAGCAGAAATGACATTACACATAACCTGCATCAAACTTTAACTCTCAAGTTGATAATGAAGTCCAACACAAAGCCTAAGTCACCTTAAGATTTCAAAGAATCAGTCTAAAATGTTTATTTACAACAATCGAACTAAAGCTAAGACTAATTACCTAGACAAATGGTGTTCTGACTGTAACTCCATCGGGATGCAGGACTGCCCCAATTTTATCGGGATGTCTGGACACCCTGTTTAAAAACAGCCAACAAATGCAGGATAGAGATTGCTAGATTGCTATGAGTGTTGCATAAGTCTTTGGGGGCAATTCTCTTGTTCTCTTTTGATCTACTTGTCACAGCTTGTGTGCTGTTCTAGCTTATACTTGAAACTTGGCATTGTGAACTGCAAATTTTGTTGCCTCCTATGACAAATTGCTTGCAGTGTTCCTCATTTGTAAGTAATTTTGGATAAAAACATCTGATGAATGACTAAATAACAGAATAAATTGCATCTGCTGATATCAGCATTTATTTGCACACACTGTCTGCATTATTTTAGCACCTGATCCACTGAACGAATTATGAAAAACACTAGCTATTTGTTTACTAAAATTCTCTGTTACAGGCTGGTTTTCAGAAGTAGCTTGTGAAGGATGCAGCAGACTACTAGGATCTGCTATAGTTTACTACTGTGATTGTACGTCATTGCTGCAAAAAAGCAAACTAGGCACTTAAAACTGCTCTTTAAAAACAGTATTCTCCATCACTTGATTATCATCTGATGAATTAAAGCTGCCATGATCACTGGAAAATGCACAAACATCTCTTGTAAATAATATTCAGTGTACCACCTGCTTTCCGCCGGAATAATGCGATGTTAATTGTGCCAAGCTAACAGCACTGGGTTTTGTGAATAAGGCAAAATATATAATGACACTAATTTACATACAAAGGTGGCATGTTTGTGTTGGGGGAAAAAAAGACAGTGTCTTCATTTAAATATCCACAGCACTATTTCAGTGCATTTAGCATCTGGTTAAAATACACTCAAAAAATGAAATTGCTAGTAAATTTCGCAAATCTACTCAATGTGCAAGTAACACATGGAATAGATCTTAGGAAGGGTAGCCCTTATAAGATGTAATCCAATAATCGTTATTTTCAACTTCTTCAGATTGTTGGTATGTAGTGAATAAGATGCATGTTTTTATGCTAAAAAGCAACATATGTTGTGCAACCACCTAACATATTTAGGTTATAAAAATGTTGATGCAACATACAGTAGTTTTGAAATGTTTCTAAAAAGCTGACATGTCCAATTTTCTAGTCATGATTCTAATGTCATGTAAAGGTTATAAAAAAAGTTTATTACAACTTTCTAACTTTGTTTTCACCCAAGAAAAAATATATTTTAATGTTTACTTTTAATTTTCTAAGAACATAAAAATGTCCAGTTTTCTTGTTGTGATTAGAATGTTATTTAAAGATTTCTGAAAGGTTCTTAAAACATTCCTTACAAAGTTATTTGAAAGTTTATTTTTAATATTCTAAGAATGTTTTCTCTCATCATTATGAAAACGTTCAAGTGCGGACATTCTGAGAATGTTGATCTCAGAATGCTTACTCTCAACATCAGAACATTAACTGAATCAAAATAACATAATGAGGATGCTCTGAGAATGTTGTTCTAAGAACTTTTTTTTCAACATAATGAGAATGTATGTCAGATATTAATAATTTAAAGTTACAAGAACATGCCTTTAACATTACTTCAAGAACATTTTATATAACTTAACATTGAAATTTGTGAGAACATTCCCTGTTAGCTGGGTAATATCGTCTCTCTCTTTCTCTCTATAACTGTCTTTCTTTTCCCCTGTTTTCTTCATGTCATACAGACATGAGTGATTGATACAAGCCTGCCAGTCGGTAGCATGTTGCTAATTTTAGCAAAGCCAGCCCTCCTTCCTTCACTCTGATTTTCCTTCTTTCTTTTCTTTCTTTTTTTTCTTTCTTTTTCTTTCTTTCTTTCTTTCTTTCTTTCTTTCTCTCTCTCTCTCTCTCTCTCTCTCTCTCTCTCTCTCTCTCTCTCTTATCCTCTATCTCTTTGTCACCTGGGGAGAAGAGTGGTAGCAGCAGATAAATTGGGTTCCTGCCCCAGAATCCATCTCTTAACGGCACTCTGTAAACTTGGTCATCTGTCAGACATGCGTTCGCTCTGAGAGTGATGTAGTGTGTTGTATTCCAGAGGGCTGTCGATGAAAATAGAGCGTCGACATCGGTAAACACAGGAACGGATAGAGAGGAAGAGACAGCAGCCTTCCTTGTATAATGCTAATTCTGCCCCCTCGTTCTGCTGTACAGGCTATAAATACAGATTATGTGGGTTTGGTAAAGAACAGATATGATCAAACTGCAAATATAGCCAGCTGGACTGATTTGAGGTGATGTAATATATATAAAGGAGGATAGATATTTTGGTCTCAGGAACTATATAGGTCACAGACCATTTTGCCTTATTCAGTCTTTCACCTTATGGCTGCCATCGCTGTCAAGAGTGAATAATATTCCAATGTCTTCATGCAAATTTACCCAAATAGGGTTGGTGTGATTGGTGCAACTGCGGTAACCGGTGTCAGAGGAGACCATTTAGCGAGATCATGCATATGCATGAGCTAATTCATTTATCAGCTTGGCTGCAGTTAATCTTTGAACATAAACATGCAAGGTTTTTTAATTTTCACCAAAAAAAAGAAAGAAAGAAACCGCAGACTTTGGCCATACGGGGCGATATGAATTGACCACCTGTCTCTAATCAGGAAGAGGTCATCAGATAAAGCATGAGTAAATGGAAAGAGACAGTATTCTCTCTTCCAAAACCTAGTGAACTGCCTAAGAATGCCCATAATAATAATAATAATAATAATAATAATAATAATACATTACTAATAAAAATTTAATAATAATAAATGTTTAA
>NW_015505291.1:1119245-1126182 GCF_001515645.1 Sinocyclocheilus grahami
CAGCACAGATCAACTTCAGCACTTGTTGAGGCCGCATGTAATCCTGGACACATTTGTTCTATTTTTCAGATGTCTATTAAAAGCCTGACTGCTGATTTGGCATGGATCTGCTGTGACGTGTGCACAATAAGAGTAGGAATTATCATCAAGCCCTTGTTTAAACACAATGTGAAGGTAAAGTTTAGATTAGCATTTCAGAGCCTTGCAGATACTTTACATGTTTACATTTGACGCTGGTCCACTGGGAAATTACATTCCGGTTCCGGCATTTTCCACGTCTCCGGTTGAAGATGTCATAAGTGATACGGCAATGCAGTGCAGAAGAAGCCTCCTTTTGTTCCCTTGCAAGAACCACCCACTGAAGTATTCAGGTCTCACAAAGCAGCAAAGACACTCATTATATCAAGTGTAGTGCTCACAAGAACATATTCATTATTGAGATTCGCTCTCGCTCGCTCACTCCAAAGGCATGGTTTTAGGCTAAAAGTGCCTTTCATCAGGCGTATTATTTATTTGAGGGACAAAAAGCAAGGGCAAACAGCCAGAGTTATTGAAGAGAAAGACCGGCCTGTCCTTTGAACTGTCCAGATGCTGTATAGCTGAATAAGTGTGAGTTTGAGAGGAATTAAGCTGCAGTATGAAGTTTATAAGTTTGGCTATGACCAGTTTATGTATTTACATTTAGTCATTTAGCAGACACTTTTATCCAAAGCGACTTACAGTTGGGGGATATTTATACATATATATATATATATGTAACAAAGTTCATAGTCACTGGAAGAAGGAGGCGGGAACCGGCGAACATTTAAACAAAACTTTAATAAAATAAACAAACACGAAATGAAAGTAAAGTGGCAGCCCCTCGCGGACGACTGCTGCACACAAAACACAAAATAAAGTTCAGGCCTTGTCCTCTCTCGTCCAACACTGTCGTCACTCCTCCTTTTATCCTTCCGGAGCTCCTCCGTGGGACTCGAGACCGGTGAGTGGCGCAGGTGTCGCGCATTAGCATTTACTCCATCGGCCTCGATCCGTTCCCACGGCTCTCGGCCCCGCCCCTCTCATCACATACCCCCATCACCCCTCGCAGGCCGGGGGGTACTCACAAGACTGCGCTCTACTCCCCCCTCCCCCCTCCAGGGGAGACGATCGCGGTGGCCGCGGTGTACCTGGGGGTAAAGACGGACAGACGAGGCGAGAGAAAAGGAGACGGAAGGATGAGGAGAGACAGAGATGAGAGAGGGGAGAAAAAAAAATTCTGTTCCGGTTCCCAGACACACTGCCGCTCGGCCCTCCACCAGCTGGGTAAACTCTTTCGCAATGCCTAGCCGCCCGGTGGATGGACACGGCTCCTCCGGGTTCGGGCAGCTGTCAGGAGTCCCCCGTTCCCTGCTCCTCCCCATCATGGCGAATGGCGGTGACTCCTCCACTCCCTCATGGATGGCAGCCGTCCCTCCACATCCCAGGCGGCCGGCAGCGAATTTGTCCATCCCCCCGGTAACTCACTCCAGCCCACCGCCGTGGACTGCTCCGCCATGCTCGATGGCACCGCAAATTCACTACAGTGGCGAGGGATCTCTGGCAATGTGTCCCCCCTTCCTGCCGGCTTTTGGCACCAACGTAACAAAGTTCGTAGTCACGGGAAGAAGGAGACGGGAACAGGCGAACATTTAAACAAAACTTTAATAATATAAACAAACACAAAATGAAAGTAAAGCGGCAGCCCCTCGCGGACGACTGCCGCACACAAAACACAAAATAAAGTCCAAGCCTGGTCCTCTCTCGTCCAACACTGTCGTCACTCCTCCGTTTATCCTTCCGGAGCTCCTCCGTGGGACTCGAGACCGGTGAGTGGCGCAGGTGTCGCGCATTAGCATTTACTCCACCCCTCTCGTCACAATATATATATATTTATATTAGGGGAGGAACGGTACAAAGTTGTCACGGTTCGGTACGTACCTCGGTTCGGGGGTCACGGTTCAATACGATTTTGGTACAACAGGAAAAAAATAATCTACTATGCTTGGTTTCTTTTCATTTATTTTGAACAGACAGTAGTACAAATTGCTATTTTTTTCCACCTAGATGTGAAAATACTAAATATTATTACATAATGTTATATATATAAAATCTGCAGTTCATATATACAAACAATAAATAAATTCTTGAAATATATTTGATTTAGTTTTCAGATAAACAAGAGAAAAAAAAGTGGGACACATAACATAGCCTATATATGCCAAGTTCATTTTTGACACGCTTCATTTGTTCACAGAAAGGAAACTCAAATGGCAGAAAGCGCATCCTATTTGTTTTCTTTATTTTACAAAAGCACAATGTTTTGTTTTCATTGTGAGTGTACACAAATAAAAGCAGACCTTTATACAGTGGTGCATTATTAATAAGACAATAAGTGTTTAAAGTTGATTCTGCTGGTATAAGTACAGTTGAAGTGATCGCGCCGGCGCGCGCACGCATGCACACACACAAAACACATCAGTTCCAGCATTGCTAACTTGACAGCGCAGTTGGTACTTTATCAAAATAAAATACAGTGAACCAGAAGGAATTCACCCCCTTCTGGATTGGGGGTGAATTGCCTGTATTCGTTGTAAGGCGAATACAGGCAATGTCCATACCATGTGTCACGAATTCGGTCCACGGACTTCCGTTTATTCACCACCAGAGGTCACCCTTTCCATTACATTGACTCTCGCACAACACAAACTGTTGCATAGCACCCCGGACTACATATCCCATCATTCTTTGCACGATTTGCACACAGCACTGATTGCACTCATTGCACACAGCTGTTTCTAATCACCTCACTTACTATATAACACCCACTCTAACCACCTTTCTCTGCTGAGTATTGTTTAGCCTGTACCCCTTTCAGAGTCTCTGTGGTTTCCTTGTTTTGCCTTGCCTGTTTTTGCGGTTTCTGATCTTTGCCTGTTTTCCTGGATTTCTCCCTCTCGTCTCGCCCCTGTGATTCTGTCTGCCGATCGGTGACCTACGCTAGCCCTAGGACTATTCTTGTGTTTTTGCCCGCCACATACCTGTTTTGTCCATACCATGACGGTTCGGTACGAATACATGTATCGTTCCATATTATTACTATATATATATATATATATATATATATATAATTGTTTCAGCAAATTCTTTTGTTAACACTATCAGTTAAGTTTATAGGATTTAGTGTAAGTGGTATGTTACTTTCAAAACGGATAAGCATTAACTTTTTAGCACCATTCAATTGACACTTTTTCTGAACTGCTACAATACATACAACAACCAGAATCATGTTTATGTGCTTTTTGGATAAAACTGAACGTGTTTTTCACACTTTGATATTTCACTCTGAAAGTGTCGCGAAACGTGCAAGAATCAATGTTATATCATTTTGCAAAAATATCAACACAGCCATGTTTTTCCAATAAGATTGGAACTGCTATTTTTTCTAATTCAATCCAATCCAAAAATAAATAAAAATGAAAACAATCAGGCAGTAAAAGTATAGTATATATTGCTTGCATTCTGGAAGAGAGAGTCACTTTGAGGAAATAGTAACCTTCCAAAATAGTAATAGCATTAGTTATTTTTAATCCACTATTGTAATCCACCAATTCTTAATGGAACTCTCCCAAACATTGACTGTTAGAATGACCCATCTACCAAAGTGGTGGTCGCCTCGCCTCAGGGACGGTGAGTGAGGAGAAGAGAATATCAGCTAACTGCAACAACTGCAAGGCAATTAATATTTTATCACTTATCATCATCCCCTGAATTTTTGAGTCTTTGTTGGCACATTTTGTTTTGTGAAAGATATAAAAACTGGGGGGAAGGATTCAGGGGTGACGGAGATCATGGTGAATAATTCAGGTTTACCCACTCCAGACGGATTTGATTTATTAATTTATTTTTTCCCCCCTGCAGTTGCAAAACCGAATCACGGCTGTCAGCGGACTCGAGTCCATGCCTGCTATGCTCTCGCTGAAAGCATTTGAGCGCTGGCTCCAGACCCCAATAGCATTTGATTTTGAACGTTCACATTTAAGCTTGAAAGAAAATAATCTCCCGAGGGATTCAGAAATAGAGGGAGACCCATCAGCTGTCAAGAGGAACTTAATAAACAAAATGAAAGGGGCTCAGGGGCAGAAGCAATAGAGAATAAAGTCATTTACACCTAGAGACACAATCATGTAGCTCAGCCATCTTAAAGGAATAGGTCACCCAAAATTTAAATTCATTATTTACTAACATCGTTCCCAGGTGCTTGCTTCCAAGTTATCCTGAAATTGCTGCATTTCATCAGGATTCATTCTGTAAATGACTTGTCCATGAAATATGTGGATGAAATAGTCACAGAATGAACAATTAGCATTTTGTGACATGCTGAATCATGAAATAGAACATACAAAAAGAAAAAAAAACATTTTGTGAATAAGCTACATTTTGTGATCCAGACAATCATGTTAATTCAATGCAAATCTCAGTCAAAGATGCATTTTGTCCATGAAGGGTGTTTTCCATTATGCACAAAAAGGAAAAACATTCACCCTGATATGCAGGAAAAAGTAAGGAATGTCCCAAATTTATTTTCTGCACAAAATTCTAAACCCAAAACTAAGAAAGAAAGACATTTGTAACTGGCAATTGTAACTGAGTCCATGAAATTAGTCAGATTACAGATGGCACATATAAAACTGGCCCATATGACTCACAAGTTTTCTGACACCATACAGTACGATAGCTTTGTGTGAAGAACAGACCAAAAATTACTTTTCATATTTGGAGCCTTTTGTGTTTCATGGAAGAAAGAAATTCAAGTGGATGGATGGATGCAGTGGCATAGCAAGTCAACCCCGGGCCCATATGCAAAAACAATCGTATGCAAAATTTGAAGTGATTAATGTTAGTGTATTCACAAGCTGTTTTATTTACGGTATAAATGGTTGGAAATAATATTTAACGTTTTCAAGTCCATTCATCATTTGTAGCAGGCAAGCCACCCAATAATCGCAATAAGCTTTGTGCTTTGTTACTTATATTAAAACACAAAGTGTCAGCCTTCTGTAAATTTTATAATAAAATACTACACACAATAAATGTGTTTTTACGCTTCTAAATTTGTAGTGAGATAACTATATTCGTCTCAGTTCAAGCAGCACATTGATTCATGTGAATCAATGATATTTTCCTCTTTAATATTTGCAGCACGAAATAAACATAAATAAACATTTGAATGCATGTTGAAAAAATTAGAACAATTTAATTAAAACAATGTTTCATGAAATCAATCAATTAGAGTTTCAAAAAACGTCAATAAACCTACCTTTTCTTGTTGTTTTTTTATAGGGGGAATTCTCACATTAACTTCACGCAATAGGCCTATAACCTGATTTTATTATCATAATTTTGACTTTATTCTTAAAATATGATGTTAATCTTATTTTTCAACATGGTACTAAAATGTCACCGTAGGCTATTTGTACTGCATGCAAACACAATCTTGGCACAGAAGCCCAAAAAACAAACAAACAAACAATAAATAAATAAATACTAAGGAGATATTTGAATTATTTATTAATGAACTAGTATTTTCTGAGTCAGTGTCACAAGATGAAGTTGACGATCCTGACTCGCCATCTCCTCAGGACAGAGTTCTGCTTTCCACATAAATGACTAGAGATATTAGCGTGTCTGAGTGTGACCTCGGCCGTCCTCCAATACAAGGCTTCCTCCTCTGATTTCATTGTTTCCATGGCACAGTGAGCTGAATGAGGAGAGTACATCGATGAGCAAAAGAAAGCAAGAGAGAGAGAGAGAGCACATACATATTCACTAGAATCCACCTCAAAGAGAATCTATTTGCAAATCCCCGACTGCTGCCTCCTGCACGCAAGACCATGACATTTCAACAAGAGGAGGGTCCCCACGGCTTTCAGGCTCGGAGAAAAATTTATTTTGAGAGCTGTGTGTTTGTGCTGTTTGTCTCAATACATCTGTTGGATGAACTGTAAATTAACTTTTTATTATTCATCCTTCCACGTCCGTCACTGGGTCCGGGAGGCCTGCGGTTTTCTGTGCTATTATTTAAATTTGTCCTGTAACGGGGAGCAGAGAATCAGCTTTCCTTTATCTTGTTCAGACCTGCCTGACACGTCTTTGTTTTCTCACTGCTGGGAGGCCGTATCCGATCTTACAATCCAATATGGATGAGACAGAGTTGAAATGTTCAGCTCTTTGAACATTTGAAATAGCTGGAGGTCTTTGATTGTGCGCGGTGTTTACATGGATTCAGGATTGACTAGCATATAAACAGTTTAGTAAAGACTGCAGTAATTGATGCATTTCACATTTCAGGCCCCATATGCGTGATTGAGAATAAAAACACTCGGAAACACTGGCGGAATAAATCTTGCTCTCGGCAGCTTTGAGCTTTTTAACTTTATAATCATATTCAGTGAAGCCTGATTAGATTTATTAGATTGAACATGAGACGCTCTAGAGAGGACAGACTAATTAGATTTGATTGTAATAATGTCTGAGAAATTTCCATGTATATCATAAAACAAATATAGATTGTTAATGTTTTGTTCCAGTGCGAGTCAGCATTTGAATTTATAATTGTGGATTCAACACCACAGAATAATTTGTGTGTGTATCAAGATCATGTCTAGGCTAGTATGTATGAATGAATGAATGAATTAATTCATTCATTCATTCATTTGTATGCATTGAATCTGTTTGATGTTACCATTTTAGCACCATTAAGAATTTCATTAATTCATTCGATTCAATTCATTCATAGTGTGACATTTTAATCTGACACAAATATTGTCACAGTCTTCAGCGGGTGTGGCCAGGAGGGCCACCAGATGACACCGTGTTCCCATTCAGTCAGTCACGTTCTACGTTACGTCAGTGACTG
>NW_015505291.1:1133887-1135379 GCF_001515645.1 Sinocyclocheilus grahami
CCCTGAAGACTTTAATGGTAATTATTCTTCTTAAGGCTGAATCAAACTCGAGACTCACACTGCATGCAATTAAAATAAATTAACTCACTGTGACTCACGGGTCAAGCCAATTAGAACAATCAGACTCTTATTTGGAGCCGTTCTCCGCTGTCATGTTGAAGTTCTGCGAGGTTTCAGGGTTTCAGTGATAAATGTTCTCCTTAAAAGCAGTTTCATGCTTATCTGCGTACTTTCATCTTATCAGTCACACACTAAACCAGCACATTCTTAGAGTCGCTTCCTTTTCCTGTGTATGGGAACAGGTGGATGTTAAGGGCTGTGCATGCGTGTGTTTTTGGCTGGCCCACTTTAATATAACCAAAAAAAGGAGGAAAGCCAGAAAGAAAACACAACCATCCATCATAAGCACTGGTGTCAAAATTGGCCCA
Source organism: Sinocyclocheilus grahami (assembly GCF_001515645.1). Classification (NCBI taxonomy): domain Eukaryota; kingdom Metazoa; phylum Chordata; class Actinopteri; order Cypriniformes; family Cyprinidae; genus Sinocyclocheilus; species Sinocyclocheilus grahami. The sequence continues at coordinate 1,134,316 of NW_015505291.1, forward strand.
ATAAAACAGAGATGTAAATAATATGTGACATATTGTGCGTGTGTGTGTGTGTGTGTGTGTTTGAGTTATTGTGCACCATTGGGAGATGTATGCCATAAAAACAGCAGACATTTCCTTCATGAGAATATATGGCGGTTGTTCTTTACCCATAATGCTGTGCTTCAGTTAATGGAGCAGTGGGTCTTAGCTAACGACCCATAAACGACACAGGCCTGAGAAAGGCCATATCCACAACACACACACACACTCAAAAAGACAATAAAAGAAATGAAATCATTTCCCCGGACTTTCCAAATAGGATTTATGTCTCTGGTGTGCTATTCTGGTTTTTAATTTCTCTCCTCTTGAGCTGAAATCATTACAGCTGCATCTGAAACCGGTTCAGACATTACTTATGTTTATAAATACAGCTCTCTCTGATGTCTAGCTCTCATTAGACCACTAGAGGATAGAAAATAAAAGACAAGGTGAGAGGAAAGTGTATGTATCCATCCTCTTGCTAATGAAAAGAACTAATTAATGATGACAGCTGCACTCTGGCTCGTAAATAACGAAAGCAAGGTCGTCTCGGTACGCTGGTGTAAAAGGCAGAGCCCTCGGCATTCAAAAAGGCTAATTTGTTCTTTGAACGGCAGTAGTTCACCTCTAAGTTCGGGAAAGTCTCCAGTAATGGTATTTACCTGTGTTTAAACTCAGAGGGAAAAAGCACTGTTAAAAGTGACCTTTGACCTTTAATGGTTTGAACAAAGAACAATCCAGAAAATGGTACTCTAAGAATGTCAGAAGATAGAAGAGAATGTGCACAGAGAGTCTTAGCTCCAGAACTACAAATGAAATAATTAATTTTTTTATTCACCAAGGAAACAAAAGTGACGGTAAAGATATATGATTTTATAAAGAATTTCAAATAAATGCTGTTCTTTTTTTACTTTCTATTTCTCAAAGAATCCTGAAAAACACAAAACAAATATTAAGCAGTGCAACTGTTTTCAACATGATTAATAAGAATGAGAAATGTTAATTAAGCATCAAATCAGCATATTACAATGATTTCTGAAGGATCA
>NW_015505291.1:1135389-1139701 GCF_001515645.1 Sinocyclocheilus grahami
CCTTCAGGGAACGAGGGTTACACAAGTAACCTAGACGTTCTGTGAGCACATGGCTTGTGTTGTGTTTGTCTGTTGCCGTGTGCTCTCTCCTGTCTATTGTCTTGCCCCGCCAATCTTGTTACCTCATTATTGTTTAAGTTGCTCCACCTGTGTCTCCCTCACTAGCCTCCTCATTTGGTTTCCTATTTATTCTCCTGGGCTGTGTCCGAAATCGCCCCATACCCTCATTCACTATTCCATACATAGGTCACTGATTCAGTTCACTAGAAGGAGTGAATGAAAATGAGTAGTGAATTCGGACACTGAGTGCACGGGAAGGAATGCCGCTTTTGCATAGTTTGTGCTTGCTGTTTATTAATCATTTGAAAGTAGCAAACTAGCAGCTCCAGTAGTAAGATTAAAGGATTTATCTTGAACTCTGTCACAGAAATTATGTATAAACCCTAATCAAACAATTTAATAATCAATTTACAATGAATTTATTCCCATGTTGTACATTATGCTGTACGCCATGGATGAGCGCTTTGTAAAAATTAACGGATTTGATTATTCAGCTGCAGGCGCCATCTTATGGCGAGATGCGGGAATTAATTCGGCGCGTGACTCTCACGGTGCATTATGGGCATTCTCTAGCCGTTGAGCATGCACTCGTTTTTGCAGTGCATTGTGGGATTGAATGAGTGCACTCGAGAATGTCCACTATGGTTTCGGACACCACTAAAAATGGCTGTTCCCTCAAATAGTGCCCTATTTAAGGGTATAGGGGGCGATTTTGGACACAGCCCTTCATTTTTCATTGTGTGTGTTATGTCTGCATGTAGTGCAGTTCCTAGCCTGCCTGTCTGTTTTTCCCCCTCGGGGTTGTTTTAGTTTGTTTTTGTTTCATTTTATTATTAAAAGAAAGAACCATTCATCCTGCACTTGAGTCCTCGTTTCATTTCTCCAGACGCACCATGACAAATATGCATTGTAAGTTCACAATGTCATTATTTATATTTGTTGTAATTAAATTTTTTATGCTGATTTAAATGTTAAAATTATTGTAGGCTATTTCAGAGAATGAATGAAAACAATGAACATTTTGACAGAAAATGTTCCTAATTGCTGTGAAAAAAAGTCACATTTTGTTTGTTTGTTTGTTTGTTTGTATGTGTGTATGTATGAAATTATAATTTATGTTGCCATTTTAGCAACATGAAATGTTTTTTTTTTTTTTGCAATGTGACATTTTAATGTGACGTATGCATTCTCCTTCCTGTAATGTATAAAACAATGTCATTATTTATATTTGTTGTAACTCATTTTATTTATGCTGGTTTAAATGATTGTATTTCAGAGAATGAATGAATGAACGAAAATAATGAACATTTTGACAGAAAATGTTTCTATTTATATATTTGCTTGTTTGTTTTTGTATGTGTGTATGAAATGCTCATTTATGTTGCCATTTTAGCAACATTAAGTGTTTTTTTGATGAATGAATGAATGAATGAATGAATGAATGAATGAATGAATGAATGAATGAATGAATGAATGAATGAATGAATGAATGAATGAATGAATGAATGAATGAATGAATGAATGATTAAAAGCACTAATGTTTTAACAGCATTTTTAAATGTAATCCATAGCACATCTCAAACTGAATATTCATTTTCATTGTGCATTAGAAAGTTGCAAAATCTAATTTCACTTGAAACATTTAAAATATTTGAATTTAGTATTCAAGGACTCAAAAACTGAGCCATTTGTTAAAATAGCAAATAAAACATTTTCATTTTTTGCATAATTTATTATATTGTTTTTATCTACAATACAATACAATATAATATATAATGAAGTGTTATAAAGTGAAGTGTTTCTGGGATGTCACATATATTTTGAAGGAAGGCTTTTGCTGTGTTTTTAAACAGTTTGACATTCTGTTAAACTCCAAAAATGCCCTGAAGTCTCATTTAAAACTCAAATGTACTCATCTCTGCACAGACAGTTTTATGTAGTACGAACTGGATGGAAATGGAATTGCCTCTATCCTGAACGGAAGTGCTGGACAGACCTCCGCCAGAGTTGAGAGGAGGATTATGGGTAGGCGCTCAGCCGAATACACTTAGAATTTTGCCTGATGACATTGAGATTTAATGTGTTTAATAAGCTCGCGAGGACTGTATCTGGTACCCAGGGGAGCTGTGGAGAACAGATATGCGTGTGTGAGCGACACAAGGTCAGGCTCTATTCTTTAGTCAAGTGGCTATGAATAACAGTAGAAAATCCCCTTCCTATAACATACCGTAAATCTCCACAAAAATTCAGCCGTTACATACAGAGAGAGAGAAAGACAGGCATACAACACACATGAAATGTGCCGCAAGCTTTTTATTTATTATTGTTTAATTGTTTGAATAGTTATGCAAAAAAAAAATTGTGTTCAGGCAGCTCTTTTGAAAGAAGTTTGCTGTGCTCTTCAGAAACACTCACTAAACGGTGTCCTTGTGTACCAGACCAGTTTACAAGAAATGATCAAACCCGGGCAAATATAGACCAGAGCTGAGGGCAGTTTGCCTGAAGGACAGTCAGAAAGTGCTTATGGGATTTGATAAATCCCTGTTTGTAGATGTTCTCCCTTTAGATTCTGATACTTTCAGATGAGACGTTAGATGTGCCTGTAAAACCTTCCTTGAATCCATTATATATAATGCATTCTTAATGCATTAAAGACACTCATAATGCTTTATAATACATAATCTAATGCAGTATTTTAGCATTTAATATTTAATTTTGCATCCTCATATTTCCGTCTTCATCATCTAATATGCACTTAAATGATTAAAAGCACTAATGTTTTAACAGCATTTTTAAATGTAATCCATAGCACATCTCAAACTGAATATTCATTTTCATTGTGCATTAGAAAGTTGCAAAATCTAATTTCACTTGAAACATTTAAAATATTTGAATTTAGTATTCAAGGACTCAAAAACTGAGCCATTTGTTAAAATAGCAAATAAAACATTTTCATTTTTTGCATAATTTATTATATTGTTTTTATCTACAATACAATACAATATAATATATAATGAAGTGTTATAAAGTGAAGTGTTTCTGGGATGTCACATATATTTTGAAGGAAGGCTTTTGCTGTGTTTTTAAACAGTTTGACATTCTGTTAAACTCCAAAAATGCCCTGAAGTCTCATTTAAAACTCAAATGTACTCATCTCTGCACAGACAGTTTTATGTAGTACGAACTGGATGGAAATGGAATTGCCTCTATCCTGAACGGAAGTGCTGGACAGACCTCCGCCAGAGTTGAGAGGAGGATTATGGGTAGGCGCTCAGCCGAATACACTTAGAATTTTGCCTGATGACATTGAGATTTAATGTGTTTAATAAGCTCGCGAGGACTGTATCTGGTACCCAGGGGAGCTGTGGAGAACAGATATGCGTGTGTGAGCGACACAAGGTCAGGCTCTATTCTTTAGTCAAGTGGGTATGAATAACAGTAGAAAATCCCCTTCCTATAACATACCGTAAATCTCCACAAAAATTCAGCCGTTACATACAGAGAGAGAGAAAGACAGGCATACAACACACATGAAATGTGCCGCAAGCTTTTTATTTATTATTGTTTAATTGTTTGAATAGTTATGCAAAAAAAAAATAAAAAAATCACTAGTTTTTACTTAAAAACACAGTATGTACTATTTACTTTAAAATACAGTCAAATAAAAGTACATTTGCATTTGAGTTAATTTTTATGTATATATGAGGTTTGACTTAAAGTGATGTGTTTGTGTAATTGTTCAAAATAGAGTGAATTAAAAAAAATTACAGTTTACTTTATAATTTTATATATTTTTTACTTTCTAGTATAATTGTATATAAAGTACACAATTGAAATTTATGTTGCAGTATAAAATAAAATAAACAAACATTTACATATTTTTGTACATTTGTGTTGATGTTCATATGTGTAAATGTGGCTTGACTGTTACAAGTGTTCTGTTTGTGTAATTAAAAGGAAACATGAGAGCAAATGTGCAGAAATGTATTATTAATTGCTCAAATAGTTTATTTATTTTTATTTCATTATTTTATTTTATTTTAATTTGTCTGAAATCTAACAACATAAAATACACTAAAATGTTTTTGTATATTAAAAAAATCTAAATATAAACTGTTGCCTTATAATGAAATTAAATAAAGTGAAACAATAAAATGTAAATTTGTATTTATATGTATGACGTGTATGTGTCCAAATGTGTGGAAACGTTACAGAATGAACAGAAATGTATTGTTTAATTGTTCAAATAATA
>NW_015505291.1:1140906-1142774 GCF_001515645.1 Sinocyclocheilus grahami
GAAGTTTGCTGTGCTCTTCAGAAACACTCACTAAACGGTGTCCTTGTGTACCAGACCAGTTTACAAGAAATGATCAAACCCGGGCAAATATAGACCAGAGCTGAGGGCAGTTTGCCTGAAGGACAGTCAGAAAGTGCTTATGGGATTTGATAAATCCCTGTTTGTAGATGTTCTCCCTTTAGATTCTGATACTTTCAGATGAGACGTTAGATGTGCCTGTAAAACCTTCCTTGAATCCATTATATATAATGCATTCTTAATGCATTAAAGACACTCATAATGCTTTATAATACATAATCTAATGCAGTATTTTAGCATTTAATATTTAATTTTGCATCCTCATATTTCCGTCTTCATCATCTAATATGCACTTAAATGATTAAAAGCACTAATGTTTTAACAGCATTTTTAAATGTAATCCATAGCACATCTCAAACTGAATATTCATTTTCATTGTGCATTAGAAAGTTGCAAAATCTAATTTCACTTGAAACATTTAAAATATTTGAATTTAGTATTCAAGGACTCAAAAACTGAGCCATTTGTTAAAATAGCAAATAAAACATTTTCATTTTTTGCATAATTTATTATATTGTTTTTATCTACAATACAATACAATATAATATATAATGAAGTGTTATAAAGTGAAGTGTTTCTGGGATGTCACATATATTTTGAAGGAAGGCTTTTGCTGTGTTTTTAAACAGTTTGACATTCTGTTAAACTCCAAAAATGCCCTGAAGTCTCATTTAAAACTCAAATGTACTCATCTCTGCACAGACAGTTTTATGTAGTACGAACTGGATGGAAATGGAATTGCCTCTATCCTGAACGGAAGTGCTGGACAGACCTCCGCCAGAGTTGAGAGGAGGATTATGGGTAGGCGCTCAGCCGAATACACTTAGAATTTTGCCTGATGACATTGAGATTTAATGTGTTTAATAAGCTCGCGAGGACTGTATCTGGTACCCAGGGGAGCTGTGGAGAACAGATATGCGTGTGTGAGCGACACAAGGTCAGGCTCTATTCTTTAGTCAAGTGGCTATGAATAACAGTAGAAAATCCCCTTCCTATAACATACCGTAAATCTCCACAAAAATTCAGCCGTTACATACAGAGAGAGAGAAAGACAGGCATACAACACACATGAAATGTGCCGCAAGCTTTTTATTTATTATTGTTTAATTGTTTGAATAGTTATGCAAAAAAAAAATAAAAAAATCACTAGTTTTTACTTAAAAACACAGTATGTACTATTTACTTTAAAATACAGTCAAATAAAAGTACATTTGCATTTGAGTTAATTTTTATGTATATATGAGGTTTGACTTAAAGTGATGTGTTTGTGTAATTGTTCAAAATAGAGTGAATTAAAAAAAATTACAGTTTACTTTATAATTTTATATATTTTTTACTTTCTAGTATAATTGTATATAAAGTACACAATTGAAATTTATGTTGCAGTATAAAATAAAATAAACAAACATTTACATATTTTTGTACATTTGTGTTGATGTTCATATGTGTAAATGTGGCTTGACTGTTACAAGTGTTCTGTTTGTGTAATTAAAAGGAAACATGAGAGCAAATGTGCAGAAATGTATTATTAATTGCTCAAATAGTTTATTTATTTTTATTTCATTATTTTATTTTATTTTAATTTGTCTGAAATCTAACAACATAAAATACACTAAAATGTTTTTGTATATTAAAAAAATCTAAATATAAACTGTTGCCTTATAATGAAATTAAATAAAGTGAAACAATAAAATGTAAATTTGTATTTATATGTATGACGTGTATGTGTCCAAATGTGTGGAAACGTTACAGAATGAACAGAAATGTATTGTTTAATTGTTCAAATAATA
>NW_015505291.1:1144874-1152904 GCF_001515645.1 Sinocyclocheilus grahami
GAAGTTTGCTGTGCTCTTCAGAAACACTCACTAAACGGTGTCCTTGTGTACCAGACCAGTTTACAAGAAATGATCAAACCCGGGCAAATATAGACCAGAGCTGAGGGCAGTTTGCCTGAAGGACAGTCAGAAAGTGCTTATGGGATTTGATAAATCCCTGTTTGTAGATGTTCTCCCTTTAGATTCTGATACTTTCAGATGAGACGTTAGATGTGCCTGTAAAACCTTCCTTGAATCCATTATATATAATGCATTCTTAATGCATTAAAGACACTCATAATGCTTTATAATACATAATCTAATGCAGTATTTTAGCATTTAATATTTAATTTTGCATCCTCATATTTCCGTCTTCATCATCTAATATGCACTTAAATGATTAAAAGCACTAATGTTTTAACAGCATTTTTAAATGTAATCCATAGCACATCTCAAACTGAATATTCATTTTCATTGTGCATTAGAAAGTTGCAAAATCTAATTTCACTTGAAACATTTAAAATATTTGAATTTAGTATTCAAGGACTCAAAAACTGAGCCATTTGTTAAAATAGCAAATAAAACATTTTCATTTTTTGCATAATTTATTATATTGTTTTTATCTACAATACAATACAATATAATATATAATGAAGTGTTATAAAGTGAAGTGTTTCTGGGATGTCACATATATTTTGAAGGAAGGCTTTTGCTGTGTTTTTAAACAGTTTGACATTCTGTTAAACTCCAAAAATGCCCTGAAGTCTCATTTAAAACTCAAATGTACTCATCTCTGCACAGACAGTTTTATGTAGTACGAACTGGATGGAAATGGAATTGCCTCTATCCTGAACGGAAGTGCTGGACAGACCTCCGCCAGAGTTGAGAGGAGGATTATGGGTAGGCGCTCAGCCGAATACACTTAGAATTTTGCCTGATGACATTGAGATTTAATGTGTTTAATAAGCTCGCGAGGACTGTATCTGGTACCCAGGGGAGCTGTGGAGAACAGATATGCGTGTGTGAGCGACACAAGGTCAGGCTCTATTCTTTAGTCAAGTGGGTATGAATAACAGTAGAAAATCCCCTTCCTATAACATACCGTAAATCTCCACAAAAATTCAGCCGTTACATACAGAGAGAGAGAAAGACAGGCATACAACACACATGAAATGTGCCGCAAGCTTTTTATTTATTATTGTTTAATTGTTTGAATAGTTATGCAAAAAAAAAATAAAAAAATCACTAGTTTTTACTTAAAAACACAGTATGTACTATTTACTTTAAAATACAGTCAAATAAAAGTACATTTGCATTTGAGTTCATTTTTATGTATATATGAGGTTTGACTTAAAGTGATGTGTTTGTGTAATTGTTCAAAATAGAGTGAATTAAAAAAAATTACAGTTTACTTTATAATTTTATATATTTTTTACTTTCTAGTATAATTGTATATAAAGTACACAATTGAAATTTATGTTGCAGTATAAAATAAAATAAACAAACATTTACATATTTTTGTACATTTGTGTTGATGTTCATATGTGTAAATGTGGCTTGACTGTTACAAGTGTTCTGTTTGTGTAATTAAAAGGAAACATGAGAGCAAATGTGCAGAAATGTATTATTAATTGCTCAAATAGTTTATTTATTTTTATTTCATTATTTTATTTTATTTTAATTTGTCTGAAATCTAACAACATAAAATACACTAAAATGTTTTTGTATATTAAAAAAATCTAAATATAAACTGTTGCCTTATAATGAAATTAAATAAAGTGAAACAATAAAATGTAAATTTGTATTTATATGTATGACGTGTATGTGTCCAAATGTGTGGAAACGTTACAGAATGAACAGAAATGTATTGTTTAATTGTTCAAATAATATTTAATTGTTTTTTTTATTCAATTATTTTTCTATAATATAATTTAATAAGAAATACACAATTAAAATGGATTATGCTGCTGTATAAAATAGATAAAATGGTGCAGTATAATACAATTTTATGTTTTTGTGCCTTTGTGTTCATTTTTGTGTATACAGTGGGTACGGAAAGTATTCAGACCCCCTTCAATTTTTAACTCTTTGTTATATTGCAGCCATTTGCTAAAATCATTTAAGTTAATTTTTGTTCCTCATTAATGCACACACAGCACCCCATATTGACAGAAAAACACAGAATTGTTGACATTTTTGCAGATTTATTAAAAAAGAAAAACCGAAATATCACATGGTCCTAAGTATTCAGACCCTTTGCTGTGACACTCATATATTTAACTCAGGTGCTGTCCATTTCTTCTGATCGTGATATTTCAGTTTTTCTTTTTTTTTCTTTTTTAATAAATCTGCAAAAATGTCAACAATTCTGTGTTTTTCTGTCAATATGGGGTGCTGTGTGTACATTAATGAGGAAAACAAATTAACTTAAATGATTATAGCAAATTGCTGCAATATAACAAAGAGTGAAAAATTTAAGGGGGTCTGAATACTTTCCGTACACTAGAGGCTTGACTGTTAAGTGTGATGTGTTTGTGTGTGTGTGTTAAAGGAAACGTGAATGTGAACGAGCAGAAAGGAAGGCATGAGTGAGAAATGTCCACTTAAATGGCTCTAGAATGATGTATGAGGTGGCGTGTTAATTGTCCGGCCGTCTGAGATGATAAGGAGGAAGTGTGTCCTTTCTCTCTCTCTCTTGTCACACACTGCTGTGTATTTATGGCACGAAGCAATTTTGGTGATGAAATATTTATGGCAATCACTCTCAGAGTAACATGGGCAGCCGGTCAATCATGAGGGCCCAGCACAATGTTCATCTCCTGAGGGGAAAAAAAGACGCATATCAGTGTCTGCACAACAGTGCTTTGTGTGTGTGTGTGTGTGTGTGTGTGCGAGAGAGAGAGAGAGAGAGAGAGAGAGAGAGAGAGAGAGCTCAGAAATAAAAACATATCTAATTTAAGAGAACGGTAACCTAATTTGTGGGAGGAATTTCCTCTGTTTATACAGTGTCAATACTGTTTTAGCTCATTTGCCTGGGCTGTGTGGCTGAGGGATGTTTAGCCTGGATATTCTGAGCACAAAAGAAGGTCAAACACTAAATATAATCCAGGCTTCTGCCTAAAAAAGTATCTGTCACCGCTGTGACAGACTCTTTATAACATTCTGTTTGAACCAGGCTTGATGCAACAAGCTTTCAGCATGAAGTAGATTATCTGTCTACAAAGAAAGTGAGAAAAATGCAAGAGTGAAACAGCCAATCAGAAAGATTGTCATACAGTTTACAGTATGATTTTAGACCAGCTGGGTAAAGTTCACTGAGTGCAACGAAATTAAATAAAAACTATAAAAAAACCAAGTGACTAACAAAGTTCCCAAATAACCTTGTATTTGACCAAATGTGCAGCACAGAGACACTGCATGAGATATTGTATCCCACAACACAATGCTCTCGACTTGACCCTCTATTTCCAGTGTGAAACCAACCACACATGTAGCAAACCGTTTCACATAATATTATTTGTTGTATAACAATATAGTTTTTCAGCCTGGTTCTCATAAGAGCACCTGGAGATTTGGTTTGGTCCTCTCACTGTACATAGTGTGACCTATTAAATATAACTATATATTTAAAAAAAAATTACAATATTGATAAAAATATTATTGCATTTAACTGTTTTTTTTTAAATAAAACAAACAAAATAATAAAGTGTCATAAATGTAAAATACATTTAAATACAATTATTTTATAGTAAACTTAAAAATAAAATGCTAATCTTTCTTCTTTCCTTTCTTTCTTTCTTTCACTTTTTTTAAATATGAGTATTCATCATTTCCAAACTTAAAACCAGCAAGCGTTTATTTTGGTGGTTTGCCATGACATGATTTCTTTTTTTTTTTAGTAAAAGTGTTTTCATTTTGTGTAAAAGTGTTGTCTGTTCAAATAATTAGTCAAGATGTTGGAAATCATTCCTGATTTTATACTTTATAAATCCACTTTAAATAGAAGGTCAAATTGAGTGCATTGCTTTGTGGGATACATGTTTCTGTGCAGTGTGTGCCAGTTTTATCTGCACATTTTGACCTGTACCTCAAATAGCATTGCTTTAGCAACACCAATGCCAGTGGTTTGATTACTAGGGAATACATTAAACAAAAAGCAATAATGCAATGTGAGTCGGATAAAAGTCTGATTACTTTGGATAAAAGTATCTGCCAAATGCATAAATGTAAATGCAATTAATTCAGGTATTCTATGCATACAGAAAATGTACATACTATGCACTGTATGCATACTGCAGTATCTGAAGCCTAGTCTGTGTTTATATGTGAAGGGTATGTGAGAGAAAGAGATGGTGAAAGGGGTGGTTTGGAGTTCAGTTTTGATCATCGGGCCATGGTAATGCCTCTGGCTTTTTGACACTGCCAAGAGTTACAAACACGTTCTCCTCATGAAAGCCGACACTCCTGCAGACGGTTGGGAGAGCAACAGAGAGAGGCCTGGACTCCATCACAGCTCCTGCTGGAAGGTGTGTGTAAGTCACGGCCGCCGACAAGCGCTCGGCCAAACCAAACTCCGCAGAAACAAGCGAGCGGATTGTGAGGTGCGGATGAAATGCACATTGGTGGAATTTTTGAACTCATACGTTCCCATCCGCACAATGCCTCCTTTTCACTCGTCTCCTCTCGGTCCCACCTGCACAAACCACAGCAAGATCAGTCTCTCCCAGCCTGAGCTGACGGAGCTAAATAAACACACAGCTGTCGGTGAATAAACACAGAGCCAGTAATGGGTTTTAATTGATTTGTAAGGTGGCTGGATTGCAGCACTGTTGCATTATTGATCAGGCTAGGGCCCAATCGTGGGTTCCACACTGGATCGTTTGAGCACGCTGATAAAGAGGCTCAGTCAGTGAACAGGAACTCAAGATTCAGTATTTTTCCACTGTCTTCAGAGAGCGTATCTAAACAGCATCGAAAACACAGTTCTTTTGGTGATTGGCAGCTTTTATAGTATAGCTGAGAAACTATAGAGAGCTATACTATGTTGTACTGTATATAACTATTATGACATGTTAAAGAGCTAAAACGGTATATATTGTTTGTCATTTTGTAACTGTAATTTCAAAAATTTTTTTGATCAAATAAATACAGCAAGAGCTTAGAAGAGACTTCCTTCAAAAAGATTAAAAAATCTTACCATACCCAAATTTGTTTGTACAAATGAGGATGTCTCTAGATGCAAATTTGCTCAAATGAAGCTCAATTCTGGGAAATTTGTCCCCAAAGTATAAATAAACTCCCACAGGCATGTCTTGAACACACTTTAATGCATAAATGCTCCTGATACTGTCAGCCATTCTCTCTCGCTCTCTCTCTCGCTCTCACTCTCACACACAAAATCCTGGAACCATATGGAACATTCTGTGCTTTCGGTTATAACTTATTTTAAGAGCTGAGCAAGGTATAAAAACTTGTTTGTTTGTTTGTTTGTTTGTGTGCGTGTGTGTGTGTGCGCGTGTAAACTAGAGTGCTGTGAATAATGAGAAGGCACATGTGTGTGAGACACAAAGAGAGAGGGAAGGACTGCTTGACTGCTCTAATCCCTTCATTCCTTTTGTTTGCCACTGCAGATAGAGTTCAGATGTTTCTTCTCATTTGTCTTGGAGCTGAGCATAATCTGTCTCTCAGGTTTTATTCTGTCTCAGCTCATCTCTGGATCACAGAACTGTGAGCTCCTCCCCTCTCGAATGCTGTCAGATCACCACAGCATGAAGTTAGTCGCTTACACAACCCTCATCCCTACTTAACTTTACCATCTCATCACCCTGCCATCAATCAACACATCTGTTTTTCTCTCTGACCTCCTAGAGGAACATTTTAGTGCTTAGAGATTGCTCTTTTATAGCTCTGGAGACTTAAGTTCTCAGTTCTGTTTTACTCAAGTATCAACTTTGTCTCAGATGTTTCTCCTCAATCGCCTTCTTGACATAAAGAGGTATAAATCAACATGAAGAGCAGCTATCTTTGGAAATAATCTGATTTTGGAATTCACTTTGAAATATGACTTATGGTTGCAGATTTTAGTTTCTTGGCAAATTTGAGCATGTATTACACAGGGTCTTTTCTCGTGAGATTTAGTCCAAAGTCTCCATTTGATCCCATTTAATCTCATTGCTATCGGAGAGAAACAACTGACATACAAGATCCAATTTTTATTTATTTATTAAGCAGTTTAAGAAGTGTGAGATTATTCGGCGTGTTTCTTATTTCTCAATCTCTTTAAATGTTATTGCTAGATTTCATGTGCTTTTCCTTACGTTTTCCTATAGGAGAAAATCACTTCCAGAGGCAAATTTGATTGATTGCTCATGTTACATTAATTTAAAGATCAATATCATCACAGATGTTTCTCCTAAAGTCCTAGTCAGAAACCAAAGAATAATTGGATAAGAATTATTAGTTCATATTTAAACTTTTTATTGTAGATTTTCTTGGCAAATCTGAGTAGAGAACATATCATTACTAGGACGACTAGGACGAAAAATCAGAGAAGCAGGAAAAAGAGCTCAAAAAAGAAGTAGGAAACTTTTCAATTTGATCTCATTGCTGTCTTGAAGAAACAACTAAAGACTAAAAGAGCTGGTGATTTTTCGCGGGTGGGATCCGATGCGGTGGAACTCTCCCTTGAGTCTCAATGTGCTGTCATTCTCTCCTAAGACTCTTTCTACCTCACAGGCCTTTAGCTCCTCGCAGGAGCCGCAGGAACTCCGAGAGCCATAAACCTCGACATTGATTGGATGAGTCTGGGTGGCGGAGGGGAGATTGTTTCCTGATGGGCGGCAGAATCAACCAGGAGGGGCCGGCAAACCGGGGACACAGCAGCATCCTGAGCTGCCCTTTGATGTGCCTGATGAATGTGGAACAACAGGGAGTCCGAGAGAGAGAGAGACAGGCAGGGAGAGCTCTACCTGCTGGGGATCTCTAAAGGATTGATTCCCTGTCGCTGCTGCCTGGATGGTCGGAAAGAAAAAGGAAAAGCAATAGAGAAAAAGTGAGCTTAAAAGAACCAACAAAGGCCGGCCACTTAGCGCAGTTCACTGCTGTGCTCCGGCTTCTAGAAAATTCACTCTTTCTGTTGGTGTCACCAGGTGAACAGAGAGCATGCTGGGAGCCGCAGACATGTAAAGGAGTCTTTCAACACCACACAATTACAAAGAGAGGATTTGTATTAAGTGGATGGTGGTGGTCTGCATTTGTTTTTCTGAAAGATATCACTTATCTATCTCTGTGTCACTGTAAATTCCAATTAGTAAACCTTACTTAAAAAAAGCATGCAAACCGATTGCCTTGAAAAAAACAAGTAAAGTGAAATAAGAATAATAATTTGTAATAACAAAGGTTTATTTAGTGTTGTAAACTTACACGCAAGTTCTGGTAACTCAGAATCACTATTTTCAACAACTAAATGAATAAGTACAATATACTATGTGCGTATTTTAAACAACTCTTTTTTTTAAGTTGAGCCAACTCGTGTAACATTTCCTGCAACTTGGCATTTCTAAGTTGTATTTACTTAAACAGCAATCTGATTTACTTGCTAAAAGCATGCAAAACCGATTGCCTTAAAAAAACCAAGTAAGCATTACTCCACTAACTTAAGTGCTTCAAATATCCATTACAAATTACTGACAACAATGTTCCATTCATCACACACACATACAATTAAAGGTAGTTGAAAGTTCAAAGTTAAAGGTAATGGGTTTTTTTTTTCAGTGCAGCTTTAACTTGTATTATAAACATTTTGAAACAAAGCAAAAACAATCTGATTTAGGGAATGCTTCTTGTAAACAGTGGAGGTAGCAGTACAATGAATAAGTATGGCACTGGGTTGGCCGCACATGTTTTTTTTAGTTTTTTTCCCCTGTCCCAAGTCAAGAATCACATTGTAAGTGTTCTTCACAGTATCAGGGTAATCCAAATGTACTGTACCAGTGATCCAAACATAGCACATGCCAGTCCGGAAGCAAATGGCTGAGGTAGACCCTGGAGAC
>NW_015505291.1:1153510-1217549 GCF_001515645.1 Sinocyclocheilus grahami
CAAGTAAAGTGAAATAAGAATAATAATTTGTAATAACAAAGGTTTATTTAGTGTTGTAAACTTACACGCAAGTTCTGGTAACTCAGAATCACTATTTTCAACAACTAAATGAATAAGTACAATATACTATGTGCGTATTTTAAACAACTCTTTTTTTTAAGTTGAGCCAACTCGTGTAACATTTCCTGCAACTTGGCATTTCTAAGTTGTATTTACTTAAACAGCAATCTGATTTACTTGCTAAAAGCATGCAAAACCGATTGCCTTAAAAAAACCAAGTAAGCATTACTCCACTAACTTAAGTGCTTCAAATATCCATTACAAATTACTGACAACAATGTTCCATTCATCACACACACATACAATTAAAGGTAGTTGAAAGTTCAAAGTTAAAGGTAATGGGTTTTTTTTTTCAGTGCAGCTTTAACTTGTATTATAAACATTTTGAAACAAAGCAAAAACAATCTGATTTAGGGAATGCTTCTTGTAAACAGTGGAGGTAGCGGTACAATGAATAAGTATGGCACTGGGTTGGCCGCACATGTTTTTTTTTTGTTTTTTTCCCCTGTCCCAAGTCAAGAATCACATTGTAAGTGTTCTTCACAGTATCAGGGTAATCCAAATGTACTGTACCAGTGATCCAAACATAGCACATGCCAGTCCGGAAGCAAATGGCTGAGGTAGATTCTGGAGACTGTTCTTTGCAGTACTACCTGGAAGAATGATGGCAAAAGACACAGGGTCAAGGCAGAGAAGATTTGGAGAAGTACTTCATCTTCAATGATAGTCAGCAACCCAACAGAATACTAGTGCCCAGACTGCATCAACATCAGACACCTGTATAAAACCAAATAAAAACAATATTAGTAGGAAAATATGGATGATAAGTTGTCAGTGTTATCTCTCCTGCCTACACTACCATGCCATTGGGTTAGTTCACCCAAACTTGAAATGTATGTGATAATTTACTCAAACATGACTTTTATTTTTGGAACACAAATAAAGAAATTTTCAGTGAAATCCGATAGAAATTTGTCCATTTACCCAAAACATTAGACAGTTGATCATATAGCAATCATGTCTCTTCCAAAGATTTGAGCCGCTTTTCCACCGTCAGGCCAAACCATTTTTGTTGCTTAACCATTCCATTTTGTGCTGATCCGGCCCAAGCCGATACGGATATGGTTTAATTTTTCACTGTTGGGCTGTTAACAGAGCTCTTTGGAATGCAACATAAATGTGTCAGTCGTTACCTTAGTAATGCAAGAGTTAGAATACGGTCCTAGATGTAAATAGCACACGTTATGAAAGATTAAATATTTATTTAAATTTTACTATTAACTTGTTTACTTCGCTCAAATAGCAGGCCTGGCCAGCTACAGAGAAACTGTTTGCTAAGCAAAAGACAAATGACAATCCTGAGCAGCGACGTCACTCCAGGCATTCTACAGCACGGTTCAGCATGTTCGGCTAATAATTCCAGATCAATAATGGTTTGTGATCAGACTATGCCTAACCAAGTTCAAGTGGAAATATAACTGAAACTGCTCCTTACCATTCATTGAACAGTTTGGCCCAAAAGTAGATTACACTGCTTCATTCATATGGATTTATTTTATGGTTTCTTGGGTGTTAGAGTTTTGGGGTTAATATAGTCATTCACATCTTGAAGATGCACACTTTTTTATGGGGTAGAATGACAGGAGGGAGATTAAGTGGCATAATTTTCATTTTTTGTTGAACTAGGTATATAGTCAACATTAATCTTTATAAAAGTATCTCAGTAATTTACCAGCAAATACACAGGATATTTTCCCAAAATGATGTGCTTCTTTAAGGTGTAGCTATGAGAACTTACAAAGCAGGTTAGTTGTAGAAGTATCTGGGATGATCATGAAGTAAAACAGGTAGGCCTCAGATGGGTGTGCACTGCTGTCAAATCTGGGTTCTAGAAGTAAAAAAAGATAAACAAGTTTAAGACATTCAAAAATTACAGTACAAATATGTTTGTCAAAGTGTCAATAAAGAAGTCAATGACATTGTTTTAGACTTGTGCCGGTATTTGGTAATGCGATATATCACGGTAATGAATATGCACAATATTGTTATCGTGGGCACTTCTAAATTGCATAAAAAGTATGCAAATGTTCTTAGTTCATCTATAACTCATTTGGTTAATTTGTCAATAAAGCAATGTCATTTTCCAAGTGTCTGGAAGTCAGCAGTAATAGCACCTATATTTAAGACTGGTAAAAATAAAAAATACCGTGAATAATTATATATTACAAATTATTCAGAATTTTGAATGCATTAAGAATACTTTTCCCATCAACTGGTCAAAACGCACAACACCGCTGTATGCTGCGTGAAAGCCGCGTTAAAAAAAAACGTTACTTGTTGCGCATGCTCTCTAACCTTCCGTATTTCTTCTTCTGTTGTTTTGTTGCACATTAGCAACACATTAGCGCACTGCTGCCTGGTGTATTAATGTCATCGGGTTTTGTTGTGGCTACTTGAATATGTTAAGTAAGAGTTACTCATTGCAGCAAGTAAGTTGTTTTATTCGCCTTAAAATTAGCTGTTACTTAATAAAACCGAGTAAGTATGACAACTAAGTAAAGATAAGTAATTATATCTAAGTAAGGTAAACTATTGGATTTTACAGAATGCTGAGTGGAGATCGGGATACTTGAGCGGAGGTCACACTCGCTGGACTCTTGGGTTCATCTCGAAGAAGTGTCATAAGGGTAAAAAAAAAAAACTTCCTCCATTGTCTCAGCATACATAAAACAGTTTAAGTACAGAACTGCTGTCCCCTGTGAATAATCCTCAGACAGATGTAGTTTTAATATGGTAGCCCATTACTTACATGTATTTATATGCTGGTAATTTTAATAACCTCACTTTCAGAGGCTCTCTTTCTCCATGTGACACTCCTTGCACTTCTGTCTCCATCTGTTGGTCACTTCAACTGAAATGGAAATTCACCATCTGAACTGAACTCATTCTCTCACACTGCAAAGTTATTCCTTTTTTTCATCGAGTCATTTACTCATACTGTTCCAAACCCAAATTGTATGTATTGTATTTGTGTATTTACACTGAACTCAGAATGAATGAATTATTTTGAACAATATCCTTGATTTATTTTATTTTTTTCTGTACAATGATAATGAACTGGGATGGAGGCTGGCTTTGGCTTGTTTATTTGGGGTTTAAAAGACACTAAATAATAAGTACTTTTATTGATTTGTCACTATCGAACAAGAGCAAAATTTGAACTGAATTGAGCAGAACTGTTGTTCTATCTGCTATACAGCTGAATCACACTGGTTACATGATGGATTTTGCAGTTATTGAACTGCATGGAATCAACATCAGACTGATTCAGGTTGAATAACTACACTATTTTTCTGCTTGTTGCAGATTGATGAACTTTAGACAATTATAGAACTGAACTGAATCAACACTGACTTGAGCTAAAAAATTATACTTTTACAAGGTGGCAATTTCATATAAATTTGTACGATGTAAATCGTATGAAATCTTCTGGTTTCAAATCAAATCACTTTCGCATGAATTGAAATATGCACAATGCACCATCGTTGACATTAATAACTCCATCGGCTAGTAACACTTTAGAATACTGTTTTGTCATTAAGGTATAACTACACAGGAACACATGAATAACGCGATACTAGCACTCTAGTAACTATTAACTAACAAGAAACTCTGATTAATGAATTATAAGTAATAGTGCTTAGTCGAATGAAGTAGTTCACTATTAGCTAATTAGTAACTTTTTTTTCATATCTCCCAGAGAACTACTAACTACTACAGTATTCTAAAGTGTTACCTAACCCATCAGCTTCTTGCATGTCTTGTGCCATAACTGCTGTTGCATTTAATATCCAAGCTTCCTGCTAAGCAGTCTTCAGTTCCAAATATCCTGCAGGTGAAAACATGTAGTTTATATACTGCAGCAACATGTAGTGCTGAGAAACCTTTGTTGGAGCAAAACATGAAAAATCCCCTCAGAGGGAGAAACCAGGATCAAGGTCGGTGTTCTTACATGCAGGTCGCGGTGCTCCATAAAGAGAAAGGAATCTGCTATTCTCACTAACGCAGAGAGAGGTAGTGAAAGATTTAAGTGAGAGAGCGAGAGAGAGAGAGAGAGAGAGAGAGAGAGAGAGAGAGAGAGATCTTTTGCTCTAATAACTGAGGCACATTGGGCTCAACGCTGAAAGCCAAGCATGTTGATTGAGGTGGACAGGTAGTTTCAAGGCCTCTGATAAGAAACTGTGGTCACGGCAGGTAAAAATAGCGAGTGTGCGTGCATGTGTGTGTGTGTGTGTGTAAGAGAGAGAGAGATTCCACGAATATATATGGCTCTGTCTAAAATGGAAAATAATTTTCCTTTGCGTTTTGCGTGACAATGTTGACTAAAAATGCTGCATTATGCATGTCAGGCCAGTAGTCGGTGTCTTCGCACATACCTATAAACTGAACACATAATATGCATGTGCATGATGTCACAGTTTACACTAATTTGCATTTTTGTAGCTTAGACAGAGGTGAGAACAGCATCATTTTCAAAAACTTGAATTTTGAAACCTTCAAAAATGTTCAAACATTTCAAAAGCCCCAGAAATGCTGTTGTTCTGTAAATGAATGCCTGCATAAAACGCATAAGTTTCCAGTTTTTAGTTGAAAACAGTGTGGCATAAAAGCTCTTCTAAACACTCTTATAAAAAGTAGGCAGCATATTTAATTATATGTTACATATATTAGCATTCTAAATTCTAAGGCTGCAGTACATGCATCCAAGCTTGCAAAAGCCTATAATGCGATGCAACAAGATTATAAAAAATAATTATTTTTATTCCATTGCAAATAGGTCATAATCAATTAAAAACTGATTATTTTACCATATAAATTACCATTCAAAATGTGGTGTTTGTACGATTTTTAATTTTTTTGAAAGAAGTCTCAGCGAAGCTGCATTTATTTGATAAAAAACATACATTAAAAACATTCAAATTAAAATATTCAATATTTAATAAATTTAAATGTAATGCATTTCTTTATGCAAAGCTGAATTTTCAGCATCTTTACTACAGTATCCAGAGTCACATGATTTGTGCAATGGTTTTGTGAAAATATACTTTTTGTTTTGTCAGGATTCTATTTTTACAATATGAGGTTCTATTTTATCAAGAAAAGCCCTTAGAAAGCAACTTCCCATGTAGACATCAGACAACAAGGCCTGCCACTAGGTTTTGAAACAGACTCTTTTGTGTTTAAGCTCAGTTTGATTTTCTGTTAAACTAGAAGATCCTTGGATATGTTGCTTTTTTTTCCAAATCTCATGAGAAATAGATTGTAAAGTGTTATTTCTACAGCAAAGTGGCTAAAATGTGGCAAGAATAAGCGATCGTCTCAGCAAAGCAAACATCCACCCCATCGTTCACAACTCATTCACCTTCTTTGAGCTGTGAAATGCATCCTCAACATGAAAGGACAGCAATCTTTTTCCTTTTCAACCTGTAAAAGCCGTAGCCCTCTCGTTCCTCCGGCTCTCCCTCTCCGTTGTGCTCTAAGGAGCTTTTCCGTCTCAATGGTTTGTATTTTTCTTTTAATAAAATGCAGTCAGCAGACAACTTGACTGCCAACTTCAATGCATCTCTCAACGGGCTCTGGGTCACATGATGCACTTCAAGGACTCCTGATTGGCTCTTGGCAGTTTCCATGGATACAGGTTTTGGTGCACCTTCCTGGGAAAATGTAAACAGTGAGTAGACAGGAGGATTGACAGAAACTGTTTTCTAATCCCGTCCTTCATTTTAATGGTGGCGTTATAGAGAGAGAATCTGTGGAAGAGAGGTTAACACACTCTTTACATGCTGCTTCAGCTCTTTTTTTGATTATTTAATCAGCTTGAAATCAAAAACATTTGATAAACAATGTTCATGAGCTGTACCAAAGCCATTTTCAGGATCACAAACATCAGTACCTGGGATTTGTATCCCTTTATATTTGTGAAAATCATGAGCAGATTGGTAATAAAAAAAAAAAAAAAAAAAAAAAAAGGTAATTGTGACTTTTTAATTTCCTTTCCTTTTCCTCACAATTTCCTCTGAATTCAGTTTTTCCTTCCCCCCTCCTTCCTTCCATTTATTAATAAAAAAATAAAAAAATAAACTATTCTCAGCCAAATACATACATGCATACAAACAGACAGAACTGCGAGATGAAAATTCAAGAGTTATAATTATCTTTTTATTTATCTCAGAATTGCAAGAAAAAAATACCACAGCTTCCAAGCAAAGCCACATGGTATGTTATATTTTCCCTTTATAGATTCCCACAGGAATACTCAATTCTGATTGGTTAAATCATCAGCTTTATTTTGTTGTGTTTTGACAGTCATTCAACAGAACAGCAACACTTTCTGTTCCTCAGAGGATTATATCTGGATCTTGTGATGTGCTACATTTCTGATGTATATTCATTCAACCATGAGATCCCATGCTAAAGCGAATTCTGTTGTTTTCTGTTTAAGTTATTGTTATCATGAAATCTGTAGCCTGGCTACTAAAGCTAATTCTTTTGTTTTCTGTTTCTGTTATTGTTAATGTTATCATGAAATCTGTAGCCTGGAAACCCATTTTTGGGAATTCAGATTATCATCCGGAAGACGTTAAGCATTACCATGCGACACCGATTAAAGGTCAGGGATGCGTGAAGGGCGAGGAGAGGAGAGTGGACACAGAATGAAAGGAAGGACAGGAGGCTGGTGTGTGTGTGTGTGTGTGTGTGTGTGGCTCTCTCTCATTACTGTCATTAGGAAGAGCTGCGTCGTCTTAAGCGGTCCGCTGAGCTCCTGTTGAGTGAGGGAGACCCATTAATAACTCATTATGATAAAGTGCTAAAAATATCTGAGCTGGGAGCTCAGCTCTCTCATATTCTCATTTTCTCTCTTAATACTTTTGTAATACGAATGTGACTAGCTCTTAACCCTCTATGGTACGCAATATGATATCAACGAGGGAAAAAAAAAATGGTGATGTTTTTCCTGCTTAAAATTGGACATTATAACAATATCAATAAACATTTTCCTTAATTTTGTATATATTTATTTTTTTAAAGTTTGTTGCCTCAAGGACAAATTTAAACAATTGACATTTCCATGCATAAATAAATATATTTATCATCTTTAACCAAACACTTGAACAGACAGTTTTATCTAGTTTTTAATGGTTTGCATATCTCATATTTAATACAAAGTAACATTTCATATCCAGCTGTTGCTCTCAGGCAACATTGTACCATCGTGGATTGCAAGTAGCCTATAACCAAATCATCATAACAGTTATCATATCAAAACATTACAATCAGTGTTGTTTCAATGTAAAAAATTTACCTTACACCTTATCCTTACAAGCATGCACATGCACACACAAGCACATGCATGTAAAATCTCCTTCCTCACTAATGACACCTCACTGCTTGTGAAAACTGAGAAAGCAATTCCTCTCAGCTGAAAAATCATAATATGTGCAGAGATAGTATCTGAATTATTATTCTTACAAATGCATTACAAAATTATGCAAAACATGCAAATACATTTAGATAATTCTAACTATTTTCCTTACAAATATCTTATACTTGTATTATAACCTAGTAGGCCTGCATGGCATGCGATTCCATTATGGTACAATGTTGCCTTGAGGCAACATGACATTTTTGGTAATTTCCTAATATATGTTTGATGATGTATAATGTAAAGTTTCTGAAAATACTTCTTTACTTACCAATGAAGGTTCATACTTTTTTTTGGGGGGGGGGTAATTTCTATAATAACCCTGATACACACCGATACCAGAAATAATGCACTTTTGGCATCCAGTTTTCCATATTCAGTAGCTGTTTTATAGATGTTTTTGATCTATGCACTTGACTTTACTAAATATAAGATATTTACCTTTGTATATCAGAATAAGTTGATATCATCAACAAAGCAAATGTGTTGTTTTATGGAAAACCTTAACTCATAAAGCATTATCACTCTCTGTATTTTTCTACCCATTTTTATAACGAAGCCTCCAGCCCGTTATCATGTCCAATCTGCTGTGAGTATTTTTTCTGCTCTAAATTCATAATAAGTAACAGTCACTACAACTTGACCGTTTGCAGCAGCAGCAGTAGGTCCTGTGGAAAAGTCTGACTCCAAAACCTTAAAAGGTGAAAGCAAAACAGCCACAGGACAGGAACATTTCCACATGCTTTCCTTCCTGACCTTTCATTATACAAGAGCTGGAGGCTGCTTCTATTCTCAGCCTAATACATAATCAGGTGAACAATCTTGTAATGTTTTTTTTTTCTTTTTAAAGAAACAGAGTTTAAATATCTGAGCTATACATACTGGGATCTAATGTGTTCGGAAGCATTTTTTTTGGGGGGGGGGGTTATGATTGGAAATCAACTTTTTGTTTATTATGAAAGGGAATCTGGGTTTGGCTCAATATAAAAGTATGTGTGGATAATTTTGTCAGTATTGACTTAACAACTGAGGTGCATAGGCTGAGAAAAATGAGGCCAAATAAAAACCATTTTAAAAAGATTGAATCTAAGATTTGGTGATAATATAGCATAATGAGAGATTTACAAGCAATTTTTGTAGGCCAGTTATGTTTTTTTGGGGAACACCACAAATCTAAGAAGTTTGGGGGGGTAAAAAAAAAAAAAAGTAAAAAGTACAAAAATGTTTTTTTTTCTTGGAGAAGTTGTTATACCCTGTGTGAGCAAAGTCAGCAACTTTTAGTCCAGTGTGATAACAATAACGAGCAATTTCAGGACAAAGAAAATCCTCTCTGGGTCAAAAACAGGAACACAACATGAAGGTTGAGCATTGTGAATAATAGTAATACAGTATATTCCTTTATGACTTCATTCATAACCACAGTTTGTTTACTGTTCTCCAGGCGATATGTTTGGTTTTTCTCAGCTCTGAGTATTTGTTTCAGTCGGCTTCCCTGCCACGCTCTTTTGCTTCTGTGAGCCCCACGTTAAAATGACTCTAAATCACCCTGACAGAAAAAAATCAATTATGATGAATTGCTTGTAAATGTGCAAATATTCATGTACATATAAATTTGACAAACTTAATGCTGCATGCAAATACAAAATGCTAGTGTGTTTTTTCCTTCATCAGCTATCTATCTTGATAAATAAAGCTTGTGAGTAAACAGGAAGCCACAGTTCGGTGGCAGAAGTGATTAATTAGTGAGCAAACATGCATGTGTGGTTTTCATTGTGTGACATAAGCCATGAGTGAAAACATTGACTCTAGCTGATCTCACAAACTGCTGGAGCTGAGAACGCTGGTTATTTGAACGGCGATTACGCTTTTAAAACAACCCAAAATCTAAAATATTGCCAGGATTTGAGAAGAATTAGACGTAATTTCTTGAAATAAAATACTTTTACTCGATTTATGTTTCTGGTGGAGTAATGACATTAAAGTGCCACGGTTGTAGGTTTGATTTGACAGGTAAAATGTGCACAAGTTGAATTAAAGTATGTGCTCCATAAATCAATGTACTCTAAACAACATATTACGATGATCAGAAGAACTCCTATTAAAGCCATCTTGTATATGATTTTTATATAAATTTTATTTTTCCAGCCACCAGCTTTACTTGAAAACGCAAGTATTGCCTCTGAGATTTAACTTCTGAGATTTATCCTTTATTCACAGATTCCACGGCGTGATTTTGAATCCGTCTGAGATCTGAAGGTTTACTGTAGCATGAGGAATTTGACTCTTTTCAGCACAAACACCAGATAACTTTGATGTCCTTCATGCTGCTGGAAATGAATATCCTGAAAATATCCCAAAAATTGATGCGGTTGATCTCAAAACACAACACAGCATCAACTGACTCTGTACTGAGAGTAAACTGAGCGAGTGTTTCTGAACCACAGAAAACCCCTTTGGTCATTTTTTGGTGAAATGTTACGAGACAGAAGATCAGTGAAGACAAAAGAACACGCGTTGAGATGTAAAGAGAGAAATCCTCACTGTGGTGAACTGGGGCAAAGCTTATGTCTGTTCAAATTAGTTATTTGATTCAAGCCTCAATACTATTTCTCAGAGGTGATCCTGAACAAGTCAGTCCTTACAGACAGAACAAACTCTTTTTTTTCTGTTATTTTCTTTATCTGTACATCCCATAGGAAAAAAATCATAATTGTGATCTCTTTCTCAATATATTAATTCTCTTTAAAAGCAATGAGAGGAAGAAAAAAAAAACCACTTAAAACTGGTAAATCCAACAGTCTATTTCTGATGAGCAATGTAAGATGTAGCATAAAACATAAAACTTACTGTTAACCAATTACAGGTTTTTACTGTAGAGCAGTTTTACAGTATTTTACATTAAAATGACAATAATCTTTACAGTATACTTGAGGATGCTGCGTTTAATGTGTTTTTGTGTAGTTTGTACAGATATCCAGGCTCATCTGGACTGTTTTTTGTTTCTCAGTTCCATATGGATCCACAGCACACAGCATAACTCAAAGGATCACCTTTAAAAACGTGCATACACTCACAGGAAATAAAGATGGGGGGGGAAACATTATGGAAATAAGTTACAGCAATTGTGAGATGTCTGAAATGGAATATATTAAAAATGCAATTTAAATTTAAATGGCAATATTTCCAAAGGCTTGCCATCTGCACATTGAACTCATTTCAGACTGATTATCTGGTTAATGGCAGAGCTAAAGAGACCTTAATGCAAAGGAACTGTCAGTCTTTGAAATATGTGTGCACAGCGTTTCAAAGAGCCACACTGTGATACACAGATGCAGTAGAAGTGTGATAATAACCGACTACACAGAGAAACAGATTCACACCGGTGTGTGAGATGCTTTGACTTCTCATTTGTGCACATGCTGTATACCTGTATATATCTGTGTATCACAGCACGGCTCTTTGAAACGCTGTACACATATACTTCAAAGACTGACAGTATATATATATATATATATATATATATATATATATATATATATATATATATATATATATATATATATATATATATATATATATATATACACACACACACACACACACACACACACACATACATAAATACATATACACACACACACACACACACATACACACAGTTAGGTCCATATATTTGGACACACACAATTTTCATAATTTCAGATCTGTATGCCACCAGAATAGAATTAAAATGAATTAATCAAGATTAAATTGAAGGGCAGTCTTTAAAGGGGTAATCGGATGCCCATTTTCCACAAGTTGATAAGATTCTTTAGGGTCTTAGTAAGTCTATAGCATACTTTGGTTAACATTTCTCAGTGGTAGTAAAAAACAACACCCTTTTTACCTTGCCAAAAACAGTTCTGCACACAGCAAGTCGTTTTAGTGCATGTTTCTTTAAATGCTAATGAGCTCTGCTCATCCCGCCCCTCTCTTCTGTGGGGTGACGAGCCGTTCTCATGAGACAGTTTACTTTAGCCACGGAACTTGCTAACTAGCACGTTATTAGGAAAGGCGATTTGCAAAGATTCTTATACTCACTTCTTCTGTAGGTGAAGCTGGATCACATATGATTTGCACGAACATAGATGCGTTTAGGTAGATCGGGGATCGGCGCATTCCACAACAAAAGTAGTGCACTGCGTCTTCAGTGGCTCAGATGTCAAGAGTAAATGACAACTGCTTTGTTCATTATTACATCCAACAACAAAACACCTCAATCGCTTAGGAGCCATTCTTGTCTGCGTCCCTGCTCCTGCGTCGAAACAATGGCGGACTGTTGACAGCTCACTCAGGGAGGATCTAAGGTATAACAATTGTGGGAGGGGCCTGGGTCTGTGTGACATCACACAGCCAAGAAGCTGAGAATTGCTTGATTTGAGAAAGGGGATATTATTTATAGAGATAAAAAAAACTGAGTGGATTTTTATCATTATAGGTTGGTGGATGTGTACAAACACTGCCAACACAAAAATAAAATGCTTAGAAATTACAACCATTTTTATACACAGTTCTTCCCATTTTCAGAGGCTCAAATGTAATTGGGAAAATAAATACAGCCTAATCATAAATAAAATGTTAATTTTGGATATTTTGTTTAGAATCCTTTGCAGGCAATGACTGCCTTAAATCTAGAACTCATGGACATCATCAACGTTTCCTCCTTTGTGATGCTTTGCCAGGCCTTTACTGCAGCTGACTTAATTTGTTGTTTGTTTGTGGGTCTTTCTGTCTTTAGTTTTGTCTTCAGCAAGTGAAATGCATGCTCAATCTGGTTGAGATCAGGAGATTGACTTTGACATTGCAGAATATTCCACTTTTTACCTTCAAAAACTCCTGGGTTGCTTTTGTTGGATGTTTTGGGTCACTGTCCTCTTAAACGATGAAGCGCCGTCCAATCAACTTTGCTGCAATTGACTGAATCTGGGCAGACAGTATATCCATATGCGCTTCAGAATTAAGCCGGCTTGTTCTGTCTTCTGTCACGTCATCACTAAACACCAGTAACCCAGTGCCACTGGAAGCCATGCATGCTCATGCCATCACACTGATCCACCATGTTTCACAGATGATGTTGTATGCTTTGGATCACGAGCTGTTCCAAGCCTTCTCCATACATTTTTCTTCCTGTCATTCTGGTACAGGTTGAGCTTAATTTCAGCCATCCAAAGAATGCTTTTCCCAAA
The DNA here is from genome assembly GCF_001515645.1 of Sinocyclocheilus grahami. NCBI lineage: Eukaryota > Metazoa > Chordata > Actinopteri > Cypriniformes > Cyprinidae > Sinocyclocheilus > Sinocyclocheilus grahami. Next base: position 1,166,279 of record NW_015505291.1, read on the forward strand.
GTGGCCTGGCTTTTTTAGATGTTTTTTTGGCCAAGTATAATCTGGCCTTGTTTGCACCTTGTGGTGAACCCTCTGTATTTGCTCTCGTGAATCTTCTCTTGATTGTAGACTTTGACAGTGACACACCTACCTCCTGGAGAGTGTTCTTCTCTTGTTTGGATGTTGTGAAAGAGTTTTTCTTTAACATGGAGAGGATTCTCCAAACATCATCCACCACTGTTGTCCTCCGTGGAAGTCCAGGCCTTTTTATGTTGCTGAGCTCACTAGTGCATTCTTTTTTTCTCAGAATGTACCAAACTGTTGATTTGGCCAGTCCTAATGTTCCTGCTATCTCTCTGAGGGATTTGTTTTCATTTTGAAGCCAAACAATTGTCTGTTTCACTTGCATGGAGAGCTCCTTTGAACTCATTATGTGGATTCAGAGCAACAGATTCCAAATGTAAACAGCACACTTAGAATCAAATCCAGACCTTTTACCTGCTTTATTGATGTAGACATAACGAAGGAATAGCCCATCTTTCATATAATAAACATTGGTTGAGCTTATGGGAAATATATAAAAGACACCCAGAAACCCTGATTAGTTGTTTACTTTAGTGCTTTCTCATAAATTACTTTCTAAACCCATCTGAGCTGCCAGAAATAAATTCTCCAGGGTTTCTGCTGCTAATAGCATAAGACACAGAATTAACTGAAGCTGCTACAAAGAGTCGATACATAATTTTCCAAGTACAAAAAAAGCAGAGTGGCCTGTATGATGTTTGAGATAACTGTCAAGTGGTTTAATAAGTTCTGGGTTCGGATGGGTCAGGTTTTATTAAGAGCATCCTGCCCCCTGGGTTTTGGACCACACAGCACGCCAACGCTGCTCAATCTGTGATTGTGTGTATGAGAGTTATGTACCAGAAGCCAAAGAACAGATGTTGGACAACGCTTCCCAAGCAATGGCAAAAAACAGAAACACACTTGTGCCATCTGGAAGGGTTTATTTGAAGGGCAAAGACATTAACAGTACAAGTGGTGCAAATAAAACTCTTCGCTTAAAACTGACACACATCATCAGAATATGGTCAGACCTTACTTGTGTTTATATGTTAGTGTAAATAATACAGTATAAACTCAGGCATGTGTTGTTTATTAGGCCAACCTTTACTGGAAATGTGATAAAAATAGACATGTTTTTCTTTTTGGATTGAACTTGTTTGTGCAAAACATTGAGGCTTCATTGTCTAGCATTCAACTAATTTGTTTATAGACTTGTGTTTTAAGACAGCAGTGAACACATATGTTAGTAAATCTAACCTATCGGTTCCCTGTAACTATAGCATGATTTCAATCTTTTGTTTGGCACGTTATGTATATGCTGAATATTTTTGTCCACAATGCACAAAATCCACCTGGCAATATTTTAACTTAAACCATAATCAAAGGCACGTCCTTGGTGGAAATATATATTTATTTATTATTATTTTATTTTTTTTTGTTCTACATTATTACCAGCTTTTTAAATAATAGTATTATCAGTACAATGTCCAAAAAGGCACTGTCAATAATACCATCAATGCTGTTCAAAAAGCCTAAATATAGGCTTATGACTGCATAAATTTAGCATTTCTTTATTTTTTTTGGATATGCTGTATGCATACACAAGTCACATTTTTTTGCATTTTGTGCAGTATTGCCTTTATTGTTGTCCGTGTATGATAAATTGCTTGTTATGCTCCTCATGTGTAAGTCGTTTTGGATAAAATACTCTGCTAAATAAATAGATGCATCATAACCAAATCTGGGTTGGTAAATCTGAGCACAGGTTGAGATCTCTATTTTGAAACTCTAGAGGAGGCAGTGAGATTACTGGGGTCTTTCACTTTTTCCTCAGGAGAAACATCTGTGAAGCAGTAGACTTAATCAAAAGACTCCATTTAAAGGGGTCATATGATGTTGCTAAAAAGAACATTCGTTTGTGTATTTGGTGTAATTAAATGTGTTTATGCGGTTTAAGGTTAAAAAAACACATTATTTTCCACATACTGTACATTATTGTTTCTCCACTATGCCCTACCTTTCTGAAACGCTAGATTTTTACAAAGCTCATCGGTCTGAAAAGCAAGGTGTGCTCTGATTGGCCAGCTATCCAGAGTGTTGTGATTGGCCAATTACCTCAAGCGTGTGACGGAAATGTTAAGCCTCTTACCATACTGTGATGCCCTGTCCCGGCCAGAGCAATGAAACAAAAACATTAAAACCCATTATAAAACGAGGCATTTGTGGCATCCAGTGGGGACATAATTATGGATTATAATGACTTATACTGTCTTTTTACACATCGCATCGTGCCGCGTAAACATAAAACCACGTCTGCATTTGTGATCGGAGAAATAACAAACAACTAGCACTGCTCTACAATGCTCAAAACTTGCGTTCGAATCATCAGTGGCAAATTCTTTAAATATGAAAATGTACTTACAGTCTATGAGTCATAACAGACGGCATTGTAGTCTACTCTCCCAGGATCAGGAAACAGCCCTCCATAAAATGTGCTGCACACATCTGAATATTTGGGTTGAACTGTTCTAGAACAGTGTTGTAAATACAACTTAACCACTGATTTCTAGTCGTGTCCTCATTTGGAAGACCAAACAAAGTAGTTTCACTTTCCCAACGAAACACAGCGTCTCCACAACATGGCGGCGGCAGCAACAATAAAGTTACGTCTTCTTTCTTTGCGTGAACATTTGGGCGGCATTATGCAAACCTTCCCTCATCGTGACGTAGATATGTGGGGGCGTGTTTAAACGAGGCATTTTTAAAAGGGAGGGGACAAGTCTTAACTTTTATAAAGAATATCTCTTTGGGTTTGAGACTTTAGTCTTTGCAACTTTAGGGATTTTATCTATTCACGAACAGCTTGTAACACTCCAAAGAGAAAGGAAAACTTGAAAACGCATCATATGACCCCTTTAATCAATTTGTGGTCTCAAATTACACATTTGAGTTAGTTATAAGATGTGAATTGTACTTTTTCTTTGTTGGTTGAACCTCTCTCTGTTTATCTTTCTATGTGTGTGTGTGTGTGTGTGTGTTAATGACTACACAGAGTAAATTGAGTGAGTATGTTTCACGAAAGTACTAGCTCAGTGTTTCTATTAAAAAAATGGCAATTAATTCAGTGAGTTACACTCTTAAAAATAAAGGTGCTTCACGATGCCATAGAAGAACCTTTTTGTCTAAATGGTTCCAGAAAGAACCTTTAACATCTGAAGAACATTTCTGTTTCACAAAAGGTTCTTTGTGGTGAAAGAAGGTTCTTCAGATTACAAAAATGCAAGAAAGAGATGGTTCTTTAAAGAACCTTTGACTGAATGGTTCTTTGTGGAACCAAAAATGGTTCTTCTATGGCATCGCTTGAAGAACCTTTGACTGAATGGTTCTTTGTGGAACCAAAAATGGTTCTTCTATGGCATCGCTTGAAGAACCTTTTGAATCACCTTTATTTTTAAGAGTGTACTTGCCATTTTTGTAATTATTTGTAAAATTAAATAGCAATTTCTGAGTTTCAAACCATTTTTTCAGTGTATACACACAGTGTGTCAGTGTGTGTATGTGTGTGTGTGTGTTATTATATAAATTGTATAAATATACTATTATATAAACTGACACATGCCACATTTTTACTGCTTTAAAGTAATTTTATGGTAACACGGGTTTAAAAAAAAGGTTGCATAAATAGGTTTTATTGACTTTATGAAAAATATAGACCTTTGTGTTTGATTACTTTGTGTTTTGGGGTGTGATATGACATGGACATGTTTCTATGACATCCACTCTTCCTAAAAAAATGACATTGTCTTTAAATAACATGCACTCTCTTTCATTCTGTATCTTCTTTCAGTGTCTCTGTACTCTTTGCATGCTTCTCTTCAATCTGGTCTAATGCGTTCGAAAAATGTGTCCCTGTTGCTCGGTGTGTCTCTGTTGACCTGCTGGTGACTAATGGCATGTCAAGCCTCGCTCCAGCAGAACAAAGGCCGGCCGTATCGCTCTTGAGACCCACGGCGCCTGCACTTGTTGGGTTACAGCATTTCAAAGGGGCTCTGTGTAGTTGTGCAGTGCTGCTCTGAACTTTGTCTTGGCTGTATATCACACAGTCATATGAAAGGACTGTCAGAGAGCCCACCGTTTGTGAAATAAACACCTCTTGACACTAGCTTCCCCAAACATCAATCAACACAACGCTATTCGACACGCAAGCATGCGTTCCAGCGCAGGAAGCGTAACATGCTGTGCATTAAGTGTTGCTGTAATTATAATGCTGCGTATGAGAGATTAACTCCAGTTAATTAGCGAAGGACCTGAGCCAGCTTATTTTTTTGCTTACATTCACTGTGTAGTGATACTCCTCCGTAAGGAGTCATACATCAAGCTACAGATATGTTAATAGCAGCAGAGCTTTTCCACACCGCCAAGGTGCCGTCTGTGTTATTGCTGTATCACACAAGGACTGAAATAAAAAGAGCCTCATTAGGGCCATTGGGTTGGAAAGAATATCACTGCATATGGTTTCATTTATGCCAGCGTATTTGGACTATGCAGTACGCAACAGCAGCTTTCTGTGGAAGATATATGATTGTTATTGCTCAACAGAGGACCAGAAAATTCACAAAGAATCAAGATGATCACAAAAAGCTTAAAGGAGCATCATCTAACATGTAGGCTGAATGGTAAAACGTGCCTCTACTTGCATTTTTGCAAAACTTCAAAAACACACCTATACATACAATTCAAGCAGTTTTCAGAAAAAATGAACAAAAACACTTTTTGTTTTTCAGACAAATTATGATTACAGAGCAGCTTTTTAATTAAGAAAGACTTGAATCTGATTAAGATCGTTTTAAGGTCTGCAATTATGTTCAGGGAAACACATGCTTCTTGCAACATAGGCAGGTCTTGAGCGCATCACATGTCCGTATTATTATTTAAAAAGTCCTTAAAGCCTACAACAGCAAAAGAACCAAAACCCACAAGGACACTGACCAAGCAAATCAATATAACAAACAATATGAGAAAAATTACTAATTATTTCCATGCTTTTGCCACAAAGTTACATTACTCCTGCTCTCTCTCCAACTCAAACACACACATACAGGACAGACGCACATTTGCAAACATGCAAACAAACGCACACAGAAACATGTTGTCAACACAGCTCTGATGACTTTATCAGTAAAATAATTAAATAACTTCAAAGCTACATGTCACTTCTCACAAGTGAGATAATACGGCACTGTTCGTGAACCAGATGAACTTACATTTTTGCCATTAGTAAAGGTGCTGCTGGCAAACACTGTTGAGAGATGCACATAATCAGGTAATTCACACATATAGTCTCTCTCTCTCTCTCTCTCTCTCATAAATTCATTATTAACTGTATTAGTCTGCTATCAATGGCTCAAGCCTCTGTGGTCTAAAATGACATTTTGGAAGTAGCAACAGAGGTGTGGAATGAGATGTGTAAGAAATGAATCCTACTCACAAGAGCATTTTAAGGACAAAACCCTGATTAATGTCTTAAAATACAACATCTGAACTATATTTGAGGTGTGGAAACCATAAATTAAGCAGAATAATTGATTCTGTCCATTGAATTATTAGAAAGTAAGGAACATCCGCTTCGCCTCGTGGCCACATCATCACCTCGAGTGGGCATTATTTTCTAATAATTCAATGGTCTGTCATCAGTTATTCCTTACATATACTATGCTGTGTCCTCAAAACACTTTTACCATAGTGCATTATTTGAAAAGTAATACATTTTGACATTTGCATCACTTCTATCTCCATGTGTTTGACTTCTGACACTGTAAACTTGCTCAGTAGCTCACCTGGTATAGCAATGTGAAGTGCTTGGGTACGAGTCTCTTCAAATACAAGTCACGGTAAAAGAGTTCAAAGACTTCTAGAAGCAAGCTAAAATGGCTTGGTTGCTTCAGTGAATGTGTTTTTACCTACATTTGCTTTGGAATTAAATAATTTTATTTCCAAACTGTGTAAATACAACAACAAACATAATAAAACATTGCCAGATTCACTTTTATTTGATTTGACTAAATTTAAAAAGCTCTTTTAGAGTCACTCACTCGACATTTCATTTTGAAACTGCTGCAAACGTATAACAACCAATATAATCAAAAATAGCTGCCAGCTTCACATTCGTCGGTTTCAGATAAAACTGAATGTGCTTTTAATGCCACTCACTGGACATTTCGCTTTAAAAATGTCAGGAATGTACAACAACCAACGTAGTAAACTGTTGCCAGATTCACATTCAGAAAAACTGAATGGACTTTAAATCGCCACTTCCTGAATACTTTGAACGTGTTGTGAAATGTGAAAGATGCAACACAATATTATAGTGCAGAAATGGCACAACAAGAACAGTTTTTTTTTTTCTTCAATGAGATAGCACACGTACATCTGCAAGATGTCTGTCAGATGTCAGTTTTACATACATCCTAAATCATAAACATCTTACAGGCATTTTCTAAACGTCTTTTTGACATCTAATAGGAAACATCCTACAGACGTATTGCAGATGAGCAAACACTCTAAAAATACGTCTTGAGAAAAATTACTAATTATTTCCATGCTTTTGCCACAAAGTTACATTACTCCTGCTCTCTCTCCAACTCAAACACACACATACAGGACAGACGCACATTTGCAAACATGCAAACAAACGCACACAGAAACATGTTGTCAACACAGCTCTGATGACTTTATCAGTAAAATAATTAAATAACTTCAAAGCTACATGTCACTTCTCACAAGTGAGATAATACGGCACTGTTCGTGAACCAGATGAACTTACATTTTTGCCATTAGTAAAGGTGCTGCTGGCAAACACTGTTGAGAGATGCACATAATCAGGTAATTCACACATATAGTCTCTCTCTCTCTCTCTCTCATAAATTCATTATTAACTGTATTAGTCTGCTATCAATGGCTTAAGCCTCTGTGGTCTAAAATGACATTTTGGAAGTAGCAACAGAGGTGTGGAATGAGATGTGTAAGAAATGAATCCTACTCACAAGAGCATTTTAAGGACAAAACCCTGATTAATGTCTTAAAATACAACATCTGAACTATATTTGAGGTGTGGAAACCATAAATTAAGCAGAATAATTGATTCTGTCCATTGAATTATTAGAAAGTAAGGAACATCCGCTTCGCCTCGTGGCCACATCATCACCTCGAGTGGGCATTATTTTCTAATAATTCAATGGTCTGTCATCAGTTATTCCTTACATATACTATGCTGTGTCCTCAAAACACTTTTACCATAGTGCATTATTTGAAAAGTAATACATTTTGACATTTGCATCACTTCTATCTCCATGTGTTTGACTTCTGACACTGTAAACTTGCTCAGTAGCTCACCTGGTATAGCAATGTGAAGTGCTTGGGTACGAGTCTCTTCAAATACAAGTCACGGTAAAAGAGTTCAAAGACTTCTAGAAGCAAGCTAAAATGGCTTGGTTGCTTCAGTGAATGTGTTTTTACCTACATTTGCTTTGGAATTAAATAATTTTATTTCCAAACTGTGTAAATACAACAACAAACATAATAAAACATTGCCAGATTCACTTTTATTTGATTTGACTAAATTTAAAAAGCTCTTTTAGAGTCACTCACTCGACATTTCATTTTGAAACTGCTGCAAACGTATAACAACCAATATAATCAAAAATAGCTGCCAGCTTCACATTCGTCGGTTTCAGATAAAACTGAATGTGCTTTTAATGCCACTCACTGGACATTTCGCTTTAAAAATGTCAGGAATGTACAACAACCAACGTAGTAAACTGTTGCCAGATTCACATTCAGAAAAACTGAATGGACTTTAAATCGCCACTTCCTGAATACTTTGAACGTGTTGTGAAATGTGAAAGATGCAACACAATATTATAGTGCAGAAATGGCACAACAAGAACAGTTTTTTTTTTTCTTCAATGAGATAGCACACGTACATCTGCAAGATGTCTGTCAGATGTCAGTTTTACATACATCCTAAATCATAAACATCTTACAGGCATTTTCTAAACGTCTTTTTGACATCTAATAGGAAACATCCTACAGACGTATTGCAGATGAGCAAACACTCTAAAAATACGTCTTGCAGGTGTAAGTAAATGCAGACGTAAAATAGACGTCTCAGTGATGTACATGTGCTATCAGGGAGCCTGGGTTGGCATCAGTAGTTTTGGTGGTTTAAAGGATAAAAATGTTTAACTTTGTATTTACGTAAAGACACTCAAACTCAAATGCATGCTACTGGAAAGAGCCATCAGGTCGACTGAGAGGGCTCTAACATTTACTCTGCTCTCTTCTGTTGCACCACGGTTGGGCCGCAGCAGTTGTCTGTGTGATTTATTGTGATTACCGCAATGGCAGCCGCTCCACAGAGTGGAAGGGCTCCGAGATTAACGAGCGCAGTGATAAAAGTGCTAGCGAGTAGCGCGTTTGCTACTTAATAGCTCCTGAAATGAGGCGCCCCGCCATGCCGCACCTCCTGCCCCTCCCCCAGGGATTTCATTACTTTAAGACAAATGGATGAATACGCACTGAAGTGGGGTTTAAGGAGCAGGAGAGCAGAGATGGTTTGTAATTACCCTAATCAGAGTGAGGGCTTCTCTAACGTGCCAGAAACATGCGCTGAGGTCACAGCAGGAGGACAGAGGGGCCCAGACGAAACAAAACAAGGAGCACAGAGAGTCACCTGCAGTCGACAGGATTCTCAGCAGGCAGCTGGAAGTCACGGTAAACCACAGGTAAAAACAGGAGCTGTAGGTATTTGTTTACCCTCCCAGTAGATGGGAAGTATAGGTTATACTTATAGTATAAGTCCGAGTACTCTCAGTCCGAACTAGAGTTAATTTGCAACCCCCGCCATCACTTTTTTTCCCATTGTAGTCTTATTTTTTTATTGATTTTTTAAAAATTATTTAAATGAAATAATTTTTTATTGATTGAATTTTTACCTTCATGTTTATTACTATTATTTATTTATAAGATGGTTTTGTCCAAAGAGACTTACAAATGACAACAATGAGCCAACAACACAAACATCATTTACTATTTTTAATATATATATATATATATATATATATATTCTCGTGGGGCGACCGCAGGCCGGTCCCCACAATGTCAAAAATTTCAGGTTTGACTATCCTTGTTGGTCCCCACAATGTAGCATAAACAAGTATACACACACACACACACACACACACACACCTACCTTTCTGACTGATAACTTTTTATTAATTATTTATTTTTGAACATGCTATTTCCAGAGAAAACAAATAGGAAATAGGCTCTTTTAGCCTGGATTTCATTCCTACAGCTGTCACAAGCAGACCATCTATCTTATACTGTCTCTGATGAACCACATACAAGTTCGGAAAATTTCTTTCGGATCAGCCAAACAAAATCTGATGTCAAATGGACTCAAGTCTGCATCAAAATCTCCTTGTCACTTTGGATAAAAGCATCTGCTAAATGACAACTTCCTGTACTCTACAAAAGATGAAAGAAAATAAGTGCTAATCTCAATCTTTTGATCGTTAAAATGAACTCTGCATTGAAAGGGCATTAAATGTTATGGCTTATTGCATTTTAACAACTCCCTGCCTTGTGGCTAATGACCAAATCGTACAGCCGGTCACTGGGGGGCTACAGCCCTTTGTGCAACCAAAATGGCTGCATGTAGGTCTGCTAATAAAAAAAGGTATAAAAGAAAATCCTAATACTTCCTATGTGTACCCTCTTCTCTAATCTGGGTTTTAAATGCTTCCAATGGACTCTTAATTGTTTTTTTACTTAAACAGGTGCTCACAGTCTTTCAGTGGCCTTGGTTTTAAAAGAAAATGAGAGGGGGATGATGGGATTTAATGGTCCACACCAGAGAACAAAGCTCGGCTTCATACAAAGGTGGAAATCTCTGGCTGTCTGCCAGTCTACAGTCAATGCCCAAAAACACGTACATGAACGCTTCCTGCTTTGGATGGCTTTTAGAAACGAAACGAAAAGGGAAAAAATACTACAGTATGCTTGGGCAATGTTGAAAACTCGCTTCTTGTACTAGGCATTTTTTTTAATCTTTAGATTCTCCATCTTGCCATTCCTCGCAACTCTGAATGGAAGATTTTAATCCCATGGATATTTTCCTGCATGTTAGTAGGTCCTTTCATAAAGCGTGCAGGCCTTCCCCTCCCTCACCAGCCCATAGAAACAGGACTCTCTCTGTGCCTCTCTGAGGGCCTGCTGGAGTTTTGAGGGCCGTTTCTCCGCTGTAAGCCTTTGAGGAAGCTGGCCTTTGAAGTCCCGCGGTCCACCAATAGCTGCTCTTTGAATGCCTGACATTAATTGTTCCCAGAGAGACACGGAGGGACCTACAGCACGAAGATGAGTGGACCAAAGCACCCACCTACTGTACACCTGTGACCCTCCATCACCCCTGAACATTGTAAGGGAACTTTTGACGGGTTATTTGTGCTTGTATTCTTAAAAGTTCTGGAGATTTTCAGTCTGAGCAGGCTTAGGCTACCAAAGAAAACCATGTACAATCACAATTTTAACTTAGTTTTAACTTAAATTTAACTTAATCTTTTTTTTTCACCTTTATGAATCATTTGTTTTAAACCAGTGATTCAGAGTGCATATCGAACTACCAAAGTCACAAGATTTCAGTAAATTTGGCTTTATGTCGAAATGGCTCAAAATTCCAATGGTTCACTGTTCAGTGCAATCTCTGTGAACCCTTGAACCAGTGTCTGTATGGTTTTTACCTAATCTCGGAAAATATTTATACATTTGAAGATATTTTTAATTACATATTTGTATAATCAAAAGCTAAAGTTGTAGTTAGTCTATTATGGGCCTGATTAACCAAGCTCTCCATTAAATGAAAAACAATCTCTACAATTTAATAAAATAATATACTATACAGACACTATATATATTTAATGATCTATCTATATATACACTGTGTGTGTGTTTATTAATAAAGTATATATTTAGTTGGACTTCAGCACTACTTTCGCACAATTTGAAGTGCATTAGGTACAACATTAGTTGTTCCAATTTAGCAGACTTTAAGTATACCTAGTTTAGTATACAAAAACTACTATTGCATGGTATTTTTATCAAGTACATAAATATGTAAATATATTTTTAGTATACTTGGCATGAAAATTATTTCAAATACATTTTAGTATATTTATTTTTCACAAGGGAACGTGTGGCATTTGGAGGACTTTGGAGACATTGGAACATTTTTTTTTATCCAATCGATTTAATACACTTTATGACAATAATACAGTTTGACGTAAACGTTCACAATAACAGATATTATTTATTTGTTTAGTTTGCATAATATTGCATAGAAGAAGAAAAAACAATATGGCTGACAACCCATGGCTAAATGTTTTAGACTATTCACTTCAACAATGATAACCACATAATGTACACAACCTTCAACATCACAAATAGATCTTAAACTTTGCTAACTAAGAACACACTCCCGAAACCATTTCACATAATTTGCAAGCATCTGGACCAAAACCTGGCCAGAGATCATTCATGCAATGCATGCTGGGCATTTTGGTGCCACTATATAGTTTTTTGACATTTAAGACAGCATGAATTTTTTTGATATTTGATGTTGTTGCTAGCACAAAATTATTGACTCAAGTCCAGGAAAACGTTACATTTTAACTCTCTAATGTCAAGTCAAGTCAAGTCAAGTCACCTTTATTTATATAGCGCTTTTAACAATACAGATTGTGACAAAGCAACTGAACAGCATTAATTAGGAAAATAGTGTCAATAATGCAAAATAAGATGTGCTTGCATTTGCTAATAAATCGGAACGCATTGCTTTTCTATCATAAACTGAAATGGATGTAAAATGCAAATGGTAAACCTAGTTAGCCTGTGTGAAAACTAGCATTGTAAACACACAAATGTGCATGAAGGATGTAACGGTGTTCCAGCAACAGGGGATGAATACTGTAAAATGAAAGTACATCACCTTTAATTAAAATTAATTCTGTTTTATCACGGCTGAGTTGACACAGTGAAATGTTCTCCGCTCTGAGCCGCAGTTATTAGAGCAACACAGCCGGAGGTCAATCAGTCTGTCATTCCACTTTGATCTCTCCAAACAAGCAGTGTAAACACTGTGAAATTAAAGGCATGACAATTTCACATCAGATGTTTGTTACATGTGTATTTATTGATTTTTATCTCATCTTCCTCATGAATGTGTAATAGTTTTTTTTTTTTTTTTTGTATTGTAACGAATCAGGTTTTATTTTAAAGGGGTCATATGATGCGATTTAAATTTTTCCTTTCTGTTTGGAGTGTTACAAGCTCTTGGTGCATAAAGAAGATCTGTAAAGTTGCAAAGACTAAAGTCTCAAATCCAAAGAGATATTCTTTATAAAAGTTACGAGTCACCCACGCCTACCTAAAATGGCTTGTTCAAACATGCCCCCACATACCTACGTCACGATGTGGGAAGATTTGCATAACGCCACCCAAATTTTCATGCAAAGAAAGAAGGCGTAACTTTTATTCTCGCTGTAGTATTGTTGTTGCCGCCGCCGCCATGTCGTGAAGCTACTGTGTGTTTCGTTGTGAAAGCAAAACTACTTTGTTTGGCCATCCAAAAGAGGATGATATCCGTGCTGGTCGCTGAGGAGATACATCAACTTCGTGCTGTGGATCGCTGCATCAGCTTTCACCGTGGATAAAGCGGAGTCCAGCCCGGGGTCGCCAAATGTGGTTGCCGCAAGCACGCCAGACGCTCCTTTGTCGAATCTGCCAGCCGCACCGTTCTCAAGCCCGCCGCCGCTCACTCTAGCCGCCGGCCTCTGCTCACTCTAGCCCGCCATGTGTTTTATTGTGAAAGCGAAACTACTTTGATTGGCCTTCCAAAAGAGGACACGACTAGAAATCAGTGGTTAAGTTGTATTTACAACACTGTTCCAGAACAGTTCAACACAAATATTCAGATGTGTGCAGCGTATTTTATGGAGGACTGTTTCCTGATCCTGGGAGAGTAGACTACAATGCCGGCTGTTCTGACTCACAGACTGGAAGTACGTTTTTTATATTTAAAGAATTTGCCACTGACGATTCAAACATGAGTTTTGAGCAGTGTAGAGTAGCACTTGTTGTTTGTCATTTCTCCGATCACAAATGCAGACATAATTTTATGTTTACGCGGCGTGATGCAATGCAACGCGTAAAACGACAGTATTTATGAGCACATTATAATCCGTAATTATGTCCCCACTGGATGCAACAAATGCCTAGTTTATAATGGGTTTTAATGTTTTTGTCTCGTCGCTCCGGCCGGACAGGGCATCACAGTATGGTAAGGGGTGTAACATTTCCGTCACATGTTTGAGGGATTCGGCCACACACTGGATAGCTGTCCAATCAGAGCACACCTCGCATTTCAGACCGATGAGCTTTGTAAAAATCGACGCGTTTCAGAAAGGCTGGGCATAGAGGAGAAACAATAATGTACAGTATGTGGAAAATGTGTTTTTTGAACCTTAAACCGCATAAACATTTCATTACACCAACTAGACAAAATAATGTTCTTTTTAGCAACATCATATGACCCCTTTAAATAAACAAATGGGCAACAATTGCTGCTTTCCATCTGGTATGTATGCTTCGTTTATATTTATGTTAATTACACTGCCCTATGATTTTCATTCGCTGAATGAAATCCAATACTTGTTTCATGCTAATTTTGGGGTGCTGATTGCAAAAATAGTGCCCTTTTGCTTGAGCATGTCACAGTTTCTCAAAAATTATTATACATTTTCATAACATTTTTGCTTTCAACAACTATTTGTAAGATGAAGTCATCTTGTATTATCCCTAATCACCAGAAAATAATTGCCAAAAATATGTTCCTCCTCTGATTTTTACAAATATGACATTGTCTAATCCTGATTTCAAGGCTAGAAATAGCCATAGATACCACCAGTGACAAAACAGAAAAATTCAAACATATTTTCTGCTACAACTGTGGATGTTTTACTACATCTAAAAGTTGACAGAAGAAGAAAAATAAATACAAGATTATGTATTAGCCATTATCACCTGTGACAAAAAAAAAGCAAACATTTTCTGTTACAACTGTGGATATTTTACTAAACAGTGACGGAAAATACTGAGTTTGTTTAAAAAATATATTAAATTAAAAGCTCATTTTGTAAAGCTCTTTCATATTAAACTTAGTATTTGAACATATCCCCCCCCACTCCTTTGTATATTAAGTTAAATGATACATTTTGAAAACTTGTTTGTCGTCATTAAAACAGAAAATGTGTAATTTGCATCAGATACTACTGTATTGTGCTACGATAAGAGATATCAGGTTGGCATTGTCCTTCAGCTCTCGGCTACTAAAAGTGGGCACCGTTCGCTAATCGGAAGCTGATGACAGAGCGACAGACACATTTGCAGTCTGTTAGTACAGTATGAAAATGTGCACCTTGTCAGGTCCTTCTGGTCGAACTCTAATTGGATGATCAATCTTCCTGAAATGGTGGCGGTCCAGGAGCCTCTGTGGTGTGATGACATCTTCACAGCCGCTGACAGCTCCCGATTTCCTCCTTTCATCTTTAGTGGGTTTCCTGACCTTCAGGGGTCATGGATAAATTTATCCACATACATCATCCTGGCCGGTAAAAGCAGTCACTGGAGGCATATATGATTGGATGTGTGTGTCTGGTGGAGGAATGAGTTATGTGCACGATTTATATCAGTAAATGGATGAAGAGGAAAAGCATTTGCTTGCTTCCTGTTGCTAAAAACCCTGGCCAATGCCTTTAATGAGTTAATGAATTTATCTTCATCAGAATTTGGAGCACGGATACTCGACCTCAACCAGCTGTGTATAGAAAACCCAAGAATCGGTTTGCTATGCTGATGTGATCCAGGTGGCCATGTTTACTACAACCAGCCTAATGGGGCTCTCAAAATGCATAAAACATTATCATTTCAATTATATTTCTATTCAGCCCCCCCCCCAAGTTAAATTTCAGACTATGAAATAAAATGTATAGTATTTGTTATATATATATATATATATATATATATATATATATATATATATATATATATATATACACACACACACACACATATATATACATATATACACACACAGAGAAGATTATATCTCACAATTTTGAGTTGTTTTTATTTCAGAATTGAGTTTTTATATAAACCCTCAAATTCTTAGAAAACTCAATTCTGAAATGAAAACAACTCAATTGCGAGATATAAACTTCTGTAAGAATTGTAAGTAAGAATTGTTATTGCAGAATTCCAAGAAAAGGTCAGAATTGTGAGATGCTAACTCGGATTTCTAAGTCAAAGTTCTAAACAAAATATGATATAACTTTTTTTTCTTTTATAGTCAGCATTGCGAGATGTAAGCTCAAGGAAAATAATTGCAAGGAAAAAAATCTGAATTGAGATTTAAAAAAAAAAAATTGTGTTGACCTTTTTATTATTAATCAAGCTTCGTATTTACTGGGTTTATTTGCATTATTTTTGTAGCATCGTTATTTAAATATATTTAAATAAAAATGCTGCAAATTGCTGTAAAATAAAACTACAGATCACTGTATAAAATATAACAACCTCATAACCTCTGTGTTTAAAGGGGAAGAAAATACTCCAGTGTCCTTTATATGCAAGTCAGTCCTTTTGATCTCAAACAGAAAATGAAATCCTTTAAATGGTCAGCAAGGGTTCCCAGAGTGGAGTGAAATGAATGGGCCTGAGGACAAGCAGAGCTGGGGTCCTCACACTTCATCCTTACAATGACCCACTTTCAACTGGAAACAAAACCAAATAAACCCCACCCTTCAAAATAAAGTGAAAGAGTTTTACATTCTGATGTCATAGTATTTTGTGTAGTTCTTGAAGAAAATTATCTATACTGGTGCTTTAAAGAATCCAATAGAGCGATGTGGAAAATCTATATGCAACATCAATAGCTTATTGGCTCTCAAAAGAACCATTTAACCAACTCAAGAAGCCTACATAGTCAAGAAGCCTTTGTTTTCTCAACATAAAATGCCATTTGCAGCCTATTTCTGTCTCTTAGAATATTTACCAAGGTAATCCATCAGGAATTGTAGTGATTTTATAAAATTAGCATTTATTTAAATCAAAACAGGCAGGCACAAGGTCAAGTTCAATTTCCCCAACAGTAACTTTTTATTCCAAATCTTTTTGCTATTATTTACCAATATAAATATATACATATCCTATTGATGTTAGGACTGACGGTGGATTGTCACAGTCAACGTAGTGGTGCAAGATCTTTGGTCAAAAATGGTTTTGGTTTGAAAGACTTTTAAAGACAAGACCAGAGTAGAGAGTAAAACTCAACTTCTCCCCCAGACACCAAAAAGAAGACTATCCCAATCTTTAATTCAATCTTTTTCTCTTCTTTTTGCACTAAAATGTTTTCCTCTTTCTCACTCAATTCCTTTTTTACACGCACACATACACACTCATTAATTTATACACAACCACTTTCACACAAAACTGGTGTTCAACACTCAAACAGGTTTGTTGGTTTCAAACAAAGGGTTTATATAAGGCTTCTAGTGACCATCAACACCTGTGATCACTAATTAACCTGATCAACACAATTCAACTCATTAATTGGTTTTCTTTTGATACGAAACCAGCAGAGGGAGATAGGACACTCAAAGTAAACAATACATACTGCTACATGCGACAATAGACATTCAATTAAATTACAAGCACAAAAAAACAAAACAACAACAGAAAAAACATTAAATTACAGCATTAGTCTGTTGGTGCATTCAAGTCCTGCTCGGAAATTCATTTTTACCAGTTGGGAAGTTGTAATTATGACATCAGGAGCGTTCAAGTCACTTTGGTTGGAGAAAGATGGTGAAGTGTCTTTTCTGCATAAAATTCTAAAACTACTTGAAACTTTTTAAACAAAATGAAAAAACAAAACAAATGATGAATAAAGAACGCACTTCAGGTGTGTTTTTGCTTTTTTATGTTTTTATTTAATTTCTGAAGGTTCTGTAAATTAAATCCCTACGTATCATAACTGTATATGCAACTTATTTTTGTTTTATTGTAAATAAAAAAAGACTAAATTTATCAAAATTTACCATTAATACAAACACTGCATCCATTTCTCACTGACATGCCCCCATCTTGGAAATTTAAGTAAAATCCAGAGTTTCTCTACTTGTAATAACGCCTTTGTGTTGCTGTTCACATGCATCCAACTTGTAAATGCAACCTTTCTGAGATGACTTGAATGCACCATGAAACAATAACTAAAAGCTGTTTTGTTTACATAATTTTTTTCGGCCCACCCAGCCTAGGTGACGTGAGCCGAAAAGACAAATCATTTTGGAGTCAGTGCACATTACTATTTTTTGATGAAATATTACATTTCATGTTCACACAATTAAACTAAAAAATGAAAATGTTTATGCATTTTTGGCCATTCATTTACATGACAAACACCTTGGGGTCCTGAAAATGCAAACTTTTGAAAACGGGTTTCAAAGTGCAAGTTTTTTAATGTTTTTTGACACCATCTCCGGGTAAACTACAAAAACTTGAATTTGTGAAAATGGTGACATCACGCGCATGCATATTATGTGTTCATCTATAGGTATTTGGGCAGGTATTTGTTTTCAGTTGTGGATCCGCATGAACAGGATCGTCTGTAAGCTAAACTTTTCAAAAACACAAACTTTTCTGTTTTTAGCACACTGTTGTCACGTAAACGTACCCTAAGAATGCAACCCTCATGAACAAAATCTGCTGAAGTACATTATACATTCTTGGACATGTTTCATGTGAATGAAATGTACATATACAGTATCTTGCGGAAGAATTTCAATTCTCAAGATAATTTATTAAAACTGGTCTTTATTTTTCATTATTTCAAAGATATTTTGCACTTGTTAGAGTGGTTTCATCTTATAGCGACAGAAAAAAATAAAGTTTAGTTGCACACGAATGAACTCTACCTGACACAGAGCCGTATAACTCAAGCAGACATGCACACATCCAGGTGCTTCAAGAGACCAGTCCAAACTTGGACAACATCACAACCCACTCCTCCTCCTGGCTCTGCTCCAAAGATCAAAAAAACTTGAGGCTTTATTAGATCTCTGCTCTTGAAGCATAAAGAATGATTTTCTGCCTATGAATGCAAACAACTCCAGAAAAGGCAGTTGAGAGAATAAACATAATTTTCGTCTGACCATTATATGTGTCGTTTTTGCTTTGAAGGCAATGGGTTTTATTTTTGAGATAGTATAGTGGGAAAGGGTCAGCGCTCTGAACTCTTCCCTGACAACCTGTCAGCTCATTCTCTCTCCTTCAATATCTGCCTCCATCTCTCATGTGTTCTTCTCTCCAATATATCACTCTCTCATCTGACTCACACACTCTTTCGGCTCAAGCGGTCACCTTCACATATGTGACTCACATCAGAAAGCGCATTTAATCACATTTTGGAGGAAGTCATGCTGTGCAGCATTTCCACCATCTGCACCAAAATGGAAAGCACATACCAATGCATTGTAGTCAGAAAATACACCATATTTACATTGAAATCGAGATTGTGAAGGGCAGAGATATTGTTTGAAATTCTCATAGCTTCATAACATTACGGTTGAACCACTGCTGTCACATGGACTATTTTAACTATTTCTTTACTACCTTTCTGGGCCTTAAATGTGGTAGTTACATTGCTGTCTATGCAGGGTCAGAAAGCTCTCGGATTTCATAAACAATATCTTAATTTGTGTTCCGTAGATGAACTAAGGTCTTAAGGGATTGGAACGACATGAGTAATTAATGACAGAATTTTAATTTTTGGGTGAACTGTCCCTTTAAATCACTGAAAGTTATAGTGATGCTTGCCAAAGCATTTCAAAAACTATATATGTTTTAAATTAAATTGCTGAAACTCTTGTTTTTGATTGGTCAGTGTTTGTGGACGAGGGGGTGTCGTCTGCACATGGCAGCACTTGACTTCCTATATTCCTAAAGTAACACACAGGCCTCATTTGCATCTTCCAACAAAATGCAAAATGTCAAAGTGCTCTCCGGGCCTCATTAATAATAGAATGAACATCATTCAGATCCAGAACTTGTGTGGCATTCCGGCAATTAAACGGATGGGCTGTTATGATTTCAAATGCTGCCCTTCAGGATAAAATGGGCACATGCTGAATATTTAAAGGTGATGTGACAACGGCAGTCACAGATAACAGGGGAAGAGATAGATTACACCTCTATCTTACTCTCTTTCTATCTCTCTCACCCTCTTTTCTTCTACTGCTCTGTCTTTCTTTCTTTCTCTCTCTTGCTCTTGAAATGTTCAAAATGAAAGGATAACCACAAAAACATAATTTGCATTCCATTCCCCATGCGTGCATGTTTTCTTTTCTACTGTCAGGTGTCTCATCGCAGCATGACACCCGGGGAATCGTTCATCTTGTGTCTTGTTTGTTTTGGTGGCACGCCTGCAGGGACGGTTTCGGCTCTCCGTGCGAGGAATCGTGCTAACGGACTCGTTCCAGATGCCACTTCCCATTGCAGGGTCCATCTACCGGGTCATAAAAACCGAACAGGATTTCATTATCAGGAGATTCCAGCTTCAGTTTTCAGCCCATACGTGTCTGCACAGCGCTGGCTAAACGATGGGTGGAGATGTTTTAAAGCTCTCAGAGGAGAGATGGGCCACATGTTCGTGCAGTTTACCATTCTGAGCATCTTTTCCATTTCAATGAGAGAGAAAATCTATGCAAACTGCGCGGCCTCATTGTTTACACCAAAGCTGGGTTGTAAAACAGCTCCTTTCTCTCCTCCGCACACATCCAAGCATTATTATACGTGTTTACCGTGAGCACCAAACCAACTCCTCCACCCCCCGCTATGGCTTTTGTGTAAAATGGTAAAAGCAATTACTGCTCATTTTCCAGGAACAAAACAGAACAGCGAGGAGCCCTCACTCAGAGGAAAGCAATCAGTATGTTCTCTAATTGCATTCAATTTCTTTTGTTAAAATGTTTTGCTGATTGTTAATTCGTTTGAAATTTGCAAGCAAATTCCATATTTAGTAAATTAATTTAGGAATGTCATCATATGAGGAAAGCAACACAAAGGCCAAGAGGTTTTTGTCAATGCAGCGAGAACAATATAATAACATAAGTGCTGTCAAACGATTAAACGCGATTAATCGCATCCAAAATAAAAGTCTTTGTTTACATAATATATGTGTGTGTACTGTGTATATTTATTATGTATATATAAATACACACACATGCATGTATATATTTAAGAAAAATAAGTTGTTTACATTTTAAATATATTCAAGCAAAAGCCAGCATATATTAGTTCAGTGAAACAAAGCAAAACCAATGTTACTCACCTATCGAGAAGAAACAAAGCAGCCTCGGCGTCCGATCGCAGGCCAACCCGCTCCTTGAGTTCTCTCCAGCGCTGGAAAGCAGATCACACGGGTCCTAGTTCTTGCCTTATCGTAAGCCTACTTTTGTTCCACAGACATTTTCCTCTTTTGTTTTCCTCTATCTCTATCTTTCTGTCATCGCTCGGCTCGTCTAATGTCCGTCCTGTGCACTGAGCGCTCTCTCCTCCACATCATGAGTAGACACGCCCCTTACTACTGATTGGCTACAAGTTTGTTTTGGTAATCAGCCGGACTCAGTTTTCTAAAGCGTTTTTGAAAAAATACATACCCCACCTTTAACTACACATTGTCAGTTGAACTGAGGTCTCACAGTTAAGCTGTATGTATTTGAATCAATAAAAAGAACAGTTTGGGAGTTGAACTACACCACATGAATATGAAATGAATATAAAAAGTACCAGCTCATAAGAATCATTGATTCTTAGGGGTGTAACTGTACACTAATTTGTACCAAAGAATTTTCGGTATGGGTCTTTCGGTTCGGTACGCATGCATACCAAACAAATACAGCATTGTTTTAACCACTGCAACAGTGAAACTTCATTAGAAACTTACAGTTTTATATATTGTTCATTTTGATAAGAAACAAGTATCATCTTACAAGTTGTACGATAATCACAAACCATTATAAATTATGCATTTGTCTCTCTTTGATGTGGTGAGACAGATCGCTGTCATCCCTTCATCTTTGCTACTAGTTTGAACATGAAATAAACATGAATGAACATCTCATGCCTCACATAATTGCCCAATCAATGTTTCAACTGATGTCAAGATGTCAATAAAAACAACGTGTAAACAAAATGTCACGAAGCATTTCATTTGCTTTAGGCAAGTCATCAATGTCTACAGCTTAGTTTGCTAGAGAAATATAGTCAACAAGAGCATTTCGCAAAATATTAGACTAAAATTATATTTTACTTTACCTGTTAGTAATGTCTTAATTATGTAATGTATGTTTAAATAAATCTGTTATGAAACATGTTATGACAGCCACTGTGTAAATGAATATATTTCAACAACAGCATAGAAATTGTATAATTTAGATGTTCATTTAAAAACTGCATTATGTGCAATTCACATACTTTTTTTTTAAGTTGAGTGTTGATTATTATATTTAAAAATAAATATTAATTAAATTTAAGTTTGGGCTCTGTTGTTAATTAACCTTATAGTAACGTAAAAGGGCTCCCTATAGTTTGGAGCAGGGATCCTCAAATCTGGTGCGTGAGATCCCCTTTCCTGCAGAGTTTAGCTCTAACCCTAATCAAACACACCTGGGCATGCTAATCAATGTCTTCAGGATCATTAGAAAATCATAGGTAGGTGAGTTTGATCAGGGTTGGAGCTAAACTCTGCAGGAAAGTAGGTCTTGCAAGCCAGATTTGAGGATCCCTGGTTTAGAGCATAATCTGAGGTAGATTTTTATCCCTAAGAAAAATGTAATTATAACTTAAATTATTTAAAGAAAGAGCCATTTGTTCAGTAAACAACTGTTTAATAAAAAAAAATTAAAGCAATTTTATATTTAGTTTTTTCCCCCTGCTCCACTGAAACCATACCGAATTGTGACATCAAAACCGAGGTACGTACCGAACCGTCATATTTATGAACCGTTACACCCCTATTGATTATGATTATATAATTGATTATTATATGACGCTGTCTGTTTTGTGCTGTCCAATGAACTGAGTTAAAATGTGTTTGATTCACTAAAATATCTTGTTTGTCAGTCTAACTTTAATGCATGTGCTATACAGTATGTTTTGATTCACTAAAACGAACTGGCTCCTAAGAATCATTCAGTCTGTAATTGAACTACAGTGATCTTTTCGTCGGTTATATATATATATATATATATATATATATATTCAAATTTATTTTTTCAGGTGTCTAATATTTTGACAACAAAGTTATAACTTGTTAACATTTAACAAGTTTAACATTTTTTTACAGCAACATAATTCAAACCATACACACAACACAACAATTACAGTTTCAAACACGGAAATATAATAAACATAATAACTTGTATCCGTGGTGACTGCATAATTATGATGACCTGAGTGAAACAATGGAAACGCTTCAATGGTGATTTCAGAACTCTCTTGGAAGTCATTTGGGCGCCATGGCAACCAGAGTTCTCTCCGTCTCCCAGCGTTTCAGAGGTCAGCCGTCACTGGCTCTCGTCTGCTGTTCTCGCTAACAAACGTGTCACAGTACATCAAGATAACATTTATAACCCTTCCAAACAACAGGGGTACGGCACAGAGCTCCATCCCAATGACAGTCGAATGGGGAAAAAGACTTCAAAAGTACTTCCTAAACTGCCTTTTGGGATAAATGATCAAGTTTGTGATTATTCAAACGTCGTCGTCTTTTAAATAAGGTCAAAGCCAAGTCGCCCTCATCTGTTTTAGACAACACAACAGCATCGATCTAACTGACGGCACCCACAAACCCTTGCTCTTTATGCAAATGAGCCTGAATATCATTACGAATGGCCTGTGTATTGAGTGTTACCTGAGGCATCAACAGCCGCGTGTGTTGTGTGTTTTAATGCGCTGTGAGAGATGCTTTGGAGACCTGTGTAAGAGAGTGTCTGAAATGCACCTGAGGGGGAATGAAGATGGAAAATGGTTGTTCTCCACAGGCTTTGGGCTAATACTTCACGCTCGCTGATGGGAAAACTGCTGTGACCTTTAGAATTGGCCAAATAGAAGAGAGACGTCTCTGAGGCCGTGTGTGTGTGTATGTGTTTGAGTGTGAAATATCTCCTCTTAGGCATGATGTACAGAGAAAAAAAAAGATAATTGAGAATGAGTCAAAAATTTCCATTGCACATATAATCTGCATTCATAGCACCATTCACCGAGTACAATGGTTATAATTGCTTCAGTGAAGGTACAAAATAACCAGTCAGATCAGGGTGGCTATTTTTTCACCACCCCTTTTGTACTGCTGTTGTTTTCTCTGCTTTGCATTTGTTTGGCTTTTTCATAGCTCAAGTTTTCCCCGTTTAATCTAATTCATTATCTCAGACCTCTTTGTCCTCCTATTGAGTCGCACAATGGTGCCCCCATTCACAATGGACATGTGATTTCTTTCTTCCAGGCATTCCATCCTCTCCTCCCCTGGGATGCCGAATCCAGGAAAAATACCTATTTCCCCTCCCCCTTTTGTGTCTGGGAGGTTCAAGACGGGAATGGCAGAGGCACGGGATAAACGTTTTAGAGAGGCACTAAACGTGACACCTTTTTGGCCCCACAGGGCCTCTATATGTATGCTTTGTGCTGATGGGACTCGAGATGGGAATGAGGGACTTTTTTACCTTTTGAAGGTGTTGTGGACACAATACAGACAAAGGAGAGAATGTTGGTGTTTTCTAGATTTAAGACTAAAAAATAATCGAACCTTGTTGGCAGAAGCTATAGACAACATTACAAAAGACAATTGTTATATAACAGGGGCGTAAGGCGCATTGTGGCATATTTTGACATGACTGACCTGAGTTCGAATCTGCCTTTTGAAGAACTCAATCTTCTCTCATTTCCCATCAGATATCAGATGGGAAAGACATTTATTTTCAACAAAAATTAAGGAAATATAAAAAATGGAAATAGAGTGGTTCAGAGGTATTTAATAATAAAGTGTTTACCAGGTAGGTTTAGGGTGTAGGGAGGGCTTAATTGTCCCAATATAATCCGGCATCTATTTAGTAATTTTAAGAAATATGATTATTTACACAATGTGTTATTGCTGCATACAGTTTTATAATGTACTACAGGTGCAAACATTTGCCATTTTTTGCACTAAATATAAACAGCATCTACCATTTACACTTATTGCAAAGAAAATGCTGCTATTTTTACATATTGTTATCTGTACGTAGTATAAATAGCATATCGCTAATAAAATACAGTATTTTCACTTAGTGTAAATAGAATTCATTTCTATTTTCACTGTTGTTAATAGCATACATCGCTATTAAAATATGCCATTTTTACTTAGTTTGAATAGCATCTATCATAGCCACTGCACAGACATTTTTTTTTATAAGTTTATAAAATAATCATTTATTTATTGTGTACAAAGGGAACTGCTGTATTTCTTCTTCTCCATAAGCACCACCTAATATCAGAGAACGAATTTGCATTTTCATTCAGCCCATCTGCTGTTTTTGTTCAGACCAATTATATAATTATTTACATAATCATTTATTAGGCTAAAATATGAGATTTATCTATTTATATATATGTAAGGTTGTTTAAAACCATAGTTGTTAAGGTTATTTGACATTTTTTTGAATGTTAGATATCAGTGTTGTTTCAAAACCATGTTGCTACCTAAACCTTGTTCTATTCTAATATTGAAACTGCTGATTTCTTTGATTTTTTCCCCCTTGCCTGTCCAGTTTATGATTTATTAATATTTCAGAGATTATGCATTAAACAATATTTTACCACAATGCCAAAGTTAAAAACTTATAAACCTATAAAAATAACAAACAGTAGTATTGACATTTGACTTGCTGTCAACTTAAATTAAATATTAAAATTATGTCATAATACAAAACTGTAAGATTTGAACATGAACTTAAAGTTGTAGGCACATGCAGTTAGAAGCACTACAGAGCTGCATAAATGGTTTGATCCTTGACTGACTGCTCTCCTCAAGAAAATCTACCACCTAGCCAGAGACAGCCACTTGTGCATCCAATCCCATACACTCTAATCCTGCTGTATCCGTGAGTAGGAACATGATTCTCCTCACCGTTCCTGCATTCCTCTCACAGTTCCTCTCAATCACTCTTTGCTTTCTGTTTTTGCTCTGAATTATTTCTGTCAAAAAAAAAAATGTTATAAGAATAGTTCAAAATGACTTTTTTTTTCACAGAACACAAAATTAGATGTTGACCAGATTTCATGCAGCTCTTTCTATACATTATTATATTATAAGTCCTATCATCATCATTTTAAGGAAAAAAAAAAAATAAAAAAAAT
The DNA here is from genome assembly GCF_001515645.1 of Sinocyclocheilus grahami. Classification (NCBI taxonomy): domain Eukaryota; kingdom Metazoa; phylum Chordata; class Actinopteri; order Cypriniformes; family Cyprinidae; genus Sinocyclocheilus; species Sinocyclocheilus grahami. The sequence goes on from NW_015505291.1 coordinate 1,191,887, forward strand.
ATATATATATATATATATATACTGTATATATATTGTAATACTTGCTGCATTGTAATTGGTCAAATGACATGCTAGAACAATTTTATATGTCATTACTGAAGTAAAAATGTTATTGAACTGAACGGAATCAAGCTGAGCTGAATAATGACATTATTGCCTACTTTAGAACTGTAAAAGTTGTATAATTGATCAATTTTGCATTAATATTAACACTGTTATTTTCCTCTTTATTGTTGGAAAGCTGCTTTAAAACAATCAGTTTTGTATAAAGCGCTACATAAAAAAACGTGACTTAAAACCTGTCACGATGCATCTAATTGTCATACTATATCTGAAGTGGAAGATTTTCAGTAACATCTTCAAATTTGTATTAACTACTTTAAAGATGATTGTAGTCATCTTTAGATCTCAACAACAATGAACTAATGCATCTTAGAATGACTATAATTATGAGACGACAACACGTCCTTCAAATTCAGAAATAGTTCATTTCTGTAGCAACACACACACACACACACACAATGCCAAAATGGATCCATTAAGGGCAGTACATTAATTTACCTCATGAAAAACAGAACAAAGAAAATGCACCTGGTGACACTGGCTATAAAAAGACAAAAATGAGTAGAGATCTGCTGTCTATAATAGTTATAGCTGCTTCCATTTTGTTTTCCTACATGTCACAATATATGTGAGAGAAGCTGGCCCTTTCATAATTGCAGTTTCTAATGTAATCATGAGATATCAAAGGCATATATCATTAAAAAAAATAATTATAGTAATTCCAGCATTTACTGCCTGCACAACACACTCTTATTGCAATTCATAACTAAGTTACGCTTAGGCAAATTGGCAGATAATTCATATGAATTTGGATGTTTTCGTATTTCGTATGATCTTCTTACACCCCATTTTTCTGTAAAAATCATATGAAATTACCACATCATAAAATAGTTACGTTTCCTTAATAGGTTTTCTTGTATGGTATATACTGAGAGATCAATCAGAAAAAAAACGTTCAATGCGGGAACATGCACTTTTCCAACTAATGGTCGACACTGGCTTGGTGCACAGACCTTACACTATATTTACTGAAAGTGTACCACAGATACAGCTCAAGAGGCCTGCTGTCAGTCAAGCTTTGTGTCGAGGTGGTGTGGAAGATCTTCTCTCTCTAATTACACTCCATGAGTGACGGGGAGACGAGAGGAAGGGTTAGAGAGGCAGAAGGGCGACTTTTACAGTGGCACAATTAAAACAAAAAGGGGGAGCACACAAGATCTGCCGTACACAATTCGACCACACACACATACACACGCTCAATCCATCACTCACAGAAACACTCACTATTCACTCCTTTGAGACCTCAGCGCTCAATGGCTGAAGGCTTTCTGTTGCTATGAGCAGGAAGACACCACCTGGTTCCTGATCTGACAACTTCGTTCCACTTTTGATTGGATAGAAAGGACAAGGGAGATATCGTTTTCTTGACATATGTCTCACACACACACACATACACTTTCAATATCAGTTCTGTCCTGAGATCCAAAAAAACTAACATTGTTATGCAGGTATTTTACTGTCGAATTCCTCCAAGATTAATTAGGCCCCACAGAGAACACCTGAACATTCATCTGCAATGGGGCCATGCTGGACGTGCCGCACGGTCCAGGGATAGCTTCATCAGAGCTTCTCACCAAAACAGATGGAGATCTGCTGAATTAAATTTCGAAAAATCAAAATTTCATTCTCTCTGACGCTTTTCACTGTTTGGAGGAGAAAACCTTTGCTCTGACCTGTCAATCCATAGATTTCAAATGGCTTGGGATAGGAGAGGGGGGGTGGGCGGGACTATAAAGATGAGACATTTATGGACCTAAAAATTGAGTTAGGATTGATTAAAATATTTTGTTAATCATCAGATTGTGTTTAAGATAACTGACCACTGACTATTTCTGAGGGAAGTGAACCTTAGCACATTGCACAAACAATACAAACACTATCATTACATGCAGAAATGTTTTTAATAGCACTATTATGACCCCAACAGTCGCACTTAAGGTCTTGATGTGCTCACAGCCGAAAACTCTCTTTATTACCAAGTGCAATAACAGGTGGATAAAAAAAATGAAAAAATAAAAATAAGCCATGTGGCAGAAAAACACATTAACTCCATAAATTAATCTCCCTCCAACCCATTTTAATGATTTAAATAAAAAGAGAGATCAATCTGCTAATGGTGCATAGCCATTTTTATTCATTATGGAGATTCACAGCAACAAAACAACACAGCCATCTTTCACTCTGACAATTAATCCCAATTTGGGACTCGTGGAAGAACACGGAAGAAAGCACCCTGACCAACCCCCCAACCAGGCAAGTAGCATTTCATTTGCTGTATAAATTGTATCCTGTGCCACAGCGTCTGCTCTCAGGTCTCTGATTACAACCTGACCACACCGCCATAAATCTCGTTTGCGTGCTCCCTATCAGCACTAAAATCTGCATCCTATGCTAATGTATGGGCGGGGCTGAGGAGTGAAAGGCGGGGTCAGAGACCTCTGGTCTCTTTCTGATTTCTCAGTGTAATCTACTGCTCTGCACCATGAATGCTAATTAGATTCAGTGTTGAATATACATCCCAGGGACTGCTGTTTACTGAGAGAGCAAGGGGTAGTGTTTTTAAATTCAGCTCATGTCGGCAGACACAATAACACAAACACACACACGCACAGGTTTGTTTTTGTGAAAAGTGGGGACATCCCATAGGCGTAATGGTTTTTATACTGTACAGACCGTATATTCTATTGCCCTACACCAACCCTACCCCTAAACCTACCCCTCACAGGAAACGTTGTGCTATTTCAGATTTTCAATACACTCCATTCTGTCTGATTTATAAGCGTTTTGAAAAGTGAGAACATGGGGTAATGTCCTGAAAAGTCACCTTCTCCTTGTAATACCTATGTCATACCTTTATCATTATACAAATGTATGTCCTCATTTGTCACAAAAACGCGCACACACACACACACACATGCATTTGTTTATCTTTCCCTATCATTTTACAGGCGACTGTATCTCGCAGAGACCTCTGGTCTCTTTCTGATTTCTCAGTGTAATCTACTGCTCTGCACCATGAATGCTAATTAGATTCAGTGTTGAATATACATCCCAGGGACTGCTGTTTACTGAGAGAGCAAGGGGTAGTGTTTTTAAATTCAGCTCATGTCGGCAGACACAATAACACAAACACACACAAACACACACACGCACAGGTTTGTTTTTGTGAAAAGTGGGGACATCCCATAGGCGTAATGGTTTTTATACTGTACAGACCGTATATTCTATTGCCCTACACCAACCCTACCCCTAAACCTACCCCTCACAGGAAACGTTGTGCTATTTCAGATTTTCAATACACTCCATTCTGTCTGATTTATAAGCGTGTTGAAAAGTGAGAACATGGGGAAATGTCCTGAAAAGTCACCTTCTCCTTGTAATACCTATGTCATACCTTTATCATTATACAAATGTATGTCCTCATTTGTCACAAAAACGCGCACACACACACACACACATGCATTTGTTTATCTTTCCCTATCATTTTACAGGCGACTGTATCTCTGATGGAGTCACAGAGATGATTGAAGCTCAAACTACAACTTGAATGACGAATACTGGAAACTCTTATATCCCAAAACACACAGTATGCAAGCAGGATTCCAATCAGAAAAGATGTCTTTATAAATAACTAATGGGTCTGTGAGCCATGGTAACGGCATTTTGCAAACCTTTGTCTCTGACGTCTTTCTTTCTTCTGAGGGAAATTTTTTCATGAGGGCAATGGTATTGCTCAGAGGTTCATCGTAAAACGATCGTGAAACATGTACCTTAGGCATTTTTGTTCATCCAAATAAATAGGTCCAAAGCAAGGTCTTCGAGCAACACACAGTAGTTCCTGAATGAATCAGTGTTTTGAAAGACTCGGTTGATTCAGTTTTTCAAGCATGCACTTATAAGGTATATACGTAGATGCCTCATTAGCGACTGTTTCTATGAGTGTATACGTAAGCCATCTGCCATTTTTGGAAAGGTCTGCGAACCCTCAATCGCAAGTTGACTGTGTGCATCTACAACAGCAAGGTATGCGCATGTATATCTTTGAATATTCATTGATTATTATGGTGAATGACGTGTTAAGTTGACCGCTCCAAAATGGCTCACGCATCAACATATCTGGAGTGGTCGAATATGGCATCTATAATGCTTATAAGGACACTCAATTGTTTCATTTCTGAAGCAGGCGTTTTGATTAAATTATTCCATGACTCGCGCATGTAGACAGTCACTTGAATTCGTTCCTGAATGAATATGATTTGGTTGATTCAATGATTCATATTATGTTGATAAAATGGTCATGTGTCACCACCTGATGATTATGTTACCGGCAAAAAGATCAACTGAAAATCCCAATCACTGTTAAAATACTTTATATTATCTTGCAAAGACAAACATTAGTCCTTTGTATGTTGATTTCCAAAAAAACTGTATACACTTGAGGGATGCTAAGCATCTTTTTGGGCAACCACTATTGGGAACCAGTTTGAAACAGTCGTTATTTTTCTATTTGTCTTCATATTATTTTAAATTATATTCCATTTGCCCATTAATCTAATAACTTTTCCTTCATGTGGGTCAGTCTGTCGTTCCCTCTTCTCTATTCTTATTTTGTGATAAACATACAAGCCATTTAGTGTGCCCAGATACAGTAAGAAGACCAAAGGTCCTGTCCAGCAGGGAGTTGAGGGGAAAGGGTGAGTAATATCCGGTCTATCACAATCATATAGGGAAACAGCAATATCGTCCCATAGGAGCCATTTCTATTCCTCTCTCTAGCACACATGCAGTTCTTCCACTCTGCCATTGAACAATTAGCCAAGATGGGTCACTAATGAGCCTGAACATTTGATGAATAAGACTTGTTTATGCTAATTAAAAAATGGCTAACGAAGCGACACAGCCAATTATGTACCGGTTCCCTCCAGTTCCTCCATCACCAGAAAAGAGACACGAGAACATGGCCCATTACCAGAATCACCTAATGAGTATCTGTTCTCCCAGAGATTAATACTGTTATTTAGTGCAAATGAAAACTCTGCTCATGAACATGCTGCACAAACGCCCATGAACAAGTCAAAATAAATCATCACGCTTGGTTACAAGTTCATTAAATAAATGCCTTTAGATTTAAATTCAGAGCTACTCAGATGTGCCCATGTGGTCAGTACTAACTAAGTGGCTGTAGTATTTGTGCAAATGGTATTTTCCAGTTCATTGCAAAGACCTAATTAGATCATTCATAGTCAGCTAAAAGGTCCGTTAAGATCTTCTGCGCTCACTATCTTTACCATGGTGTAGCCAAAGTTTTTAAAAGCAAGTCCCGAGCCCCCAGGACAACAGAAGTAAAACTACTCAAATAATTATCTGTGGCTAAGGGCAAAAACAGAAGGAAGGTTGTTCAAATGTATGGAGATCCTCTGGGGAGTGTAGATGATGGCCTCTTGTGGAACTTCCTCGGGCTGTGTTGTGCTCTTGTTACATAATTTGGCTGATTTTGAAATGGTAGGCTAAAGGCCGCAGGACTAGAGGTGCAAAAATTGAATATATGCAACATATTCGTACTGTGCATGTGGGTGTCACATATTTTTACTGACCATCATATAAATCCTCGAAATAACCAAAATCATAATTTTAAAAAAGAGAATATTTCTGTTCATTTATCTCCATCAAAATATGTATCTTTTTAGAACAGCTACAGATGCATGAGCTTCCACTAGAAATCAGTGGAATCCGTGTGTTGACTAATAAGTGCTGAATATAACAAAAGCAGATGGTGCTTTGGGAATTTGTGGGTGCACTTTTAAGATGCAAGCCTGGCCATTTGCAGATTTTATAAAACCAAATCCAGCTATTAGTTTTTTCCCCCTCAAAAGCACTCATTGTAATTGTGTGCTGACTTCTAAACAACACTTAAAACCCCTCTACATCTCTGTCTTCTGCACTCTGAAAATTTAAACTATGATGCACTATTTTATTTTATTTGTTAAACATTTTTACACATTTAAAAATATTAAGTGTTCCCTAACTGGCAACATAACAGAAAGCCCAAAAGAACAGAACATTAAACACTAACAGATCTATATTTCTGTCATAACAACTCTCAGAGAGTTTAGCATGGTAATGTGCATGGCAATGTTAATGTGTTTGATCTTGGATGAATAGATCTGCTAAGCTGCTGGCAGAGCAAGTGTGAACTTGTTACTGCCAATAAATCCACAACATGCTGCTGTGGGTATGTAGGAAATACTGCTGCTGCACAAATAACATACAGTATATGATATAACCCCCATATATAACATACATGAAATTACCCCATAGCAGATCTATGCAGGTGGAGCTGGGGAAGGTGGAGGGTTTCTGAAGTGCACTGCAACTGCTACAGCAAACACTAGCCAAGTATTTGAATGTTGAGCAGAAAGCTCATTGGCTGCTAATACGAAAAGAAACCAATCAGCTGCGCCATGTGAATATTTAAGTCATTATGTCAGATTGAGTTAGACCTATTGGACTGTGCCATCAAGAGTTTCATGATAGAACTTTAGATTAATTAACAATATAACACTTAATTTCAAAACTTATTCTCCTTATACAGTCTGCATAAAAGCATGTTGGGAAAATCAGATTTAATTGTGTCCAACTTACTCAGATTCTTAAACTGTAGTATGAAGAATATTGATGTGGAATAAGTAATAATTGTAGTTCTTGAACTATACTGCTAAAAATGATAGCTGATCATGTGCTGTAGTGAACACCTCTTTGTTTCACTCCTTTCATCTTTTTTCCCCAGGAAAGTAAAACAGCAATGTCAAAGATTCTCCATTCCCACAGTGGTTTTCCTGGAGAATTCTGAACTGGATTATACAAGCAGAGAAAGAAAAAAAGCAAGGATGGGATTTGTGTTTTAATAGGTCTGTGCTTATGAGAGTGGTTTCTTTGAGCGAGTTGTAAGATTTTGTTTCTGCAGTGAGACAGAGCCTCCAGGGGCATCTCGACTACAGTATGAACATTCTGATCTCAGCCTCAGAGTTTAATAATAAAATACTTGCTTCTTAAGGGGTTTGTCCAAACAGAGTATTTCTGAGCTGTTTTTTAGTCCCAAAATATTAGATGAGCTGTAAAATGTCATATTTCTAAGCCATTGAAATTCCACTTGGTATAGAAAAGACACTGAGTGCACTAGGTTTGTTGAAGGTGTTTTAGTGAACTACATAGTCACAAATTTTCTACACATGTTGCATTGATGTCATAAGGTTCTGTACTCAACAAAAGCAAAATGAACATTGCGAAAAATGAACCCTTCACCATTTTTGTCTTGTGGTTTACCACATGCACAGTGTGCATTTTCCTGCTGAAAGGATAAAGACAGATATCTTGTGTTTTTTTTTTTTTTCAAAAAGCTGTGTAGAGAAGCAGAAGTCAGCAGATTGAGCCAGCAGACGCAGCACTGATGTGATACCGACCCGTCTCACAGCTAAATGAACAGCAAAATGTGCAGAGAGGGAGTGGATGATGGTTTGGTGCAGTGATCTTTATGAAACCTCTCCATATTACCTCTTATGAAGAAAAACACATCTAAAGGCAATAAAGGAAAGATATGATGATGGAACTGCAGAATAATGTTTTTTCCTGTCGTTTATGGGATAAAATACAAAAACTCGTCTTACCTGTACATTAGCATGTCACCACTGCAGCTGGGCGTCTAACTGACCAGTGCTAACCAGCTAAACCTTGACCAGCCAGCTCAAAATCACAAAATTGTCAAGTCATTTTCTGGCGTATCAGTATCAACAGGTTTTTAGATTAATGCATGAGGTAAACCTATAGTATCATTGCATCAAAACGTCACTCAAACACTGCACTGTGATATGCTGCTTTCTGAAACTTTTTTCAAGGATGTTTTAAAATAGCTTTGGAGAGTTGTGTGGCTCTGATATGCATTAATATTACATCCAGAGACAGCATGAGTTTTTCCTCTTTCTTCAGTTGTCTAAACTCACTGTATTCTCCGCTCCTCTCGTCTCTCCCCTGCAGGCATTTTTCTTTCAGCTGCATTCTGCTACACGGTCTGAGAACAACAGACTGTTGTGTGAAGACTAAAGAACAGCGAGCATGAGATGCTCCGTTTTAGAGGTGAGAAGAAAATCCTGCCTGTCAAAACACAGGTTATTCTGCATGAAGGAAGCGTGCTTTTGTGTGGCCTGATGAGATGACAGGAGGGTGTGTTCAGATACACCAGATTTTTACATTTTCTGAAGAAAGTGTGAGTGTTGTTGCCCTGAAAACTGTCATGGAGCTGGAGAGTTATGTGTGGTTGCCAAGGAGTTACTATGCAGTCATAATTTTAAATTCATAAGTGTGAGCAATAGTAGCAAAATGTGTCTTAGCAAACAATACTAAAAACAGTAAAGACATCCTCTGAAAACATCCTCTCATTAAGTTGGCTTGAGAAAGCCAACTTACTGATCTACTATAACTTATTATTATTCTTCTGAGCCAAAATTTAAACATTATCTCCTCCTAGAGCTTTCACGCTACAACCGCCAAACTCGGGTCGGACCAGTCTGACTCGTTGTGCTATATCTTTTCTAACTGATGCGACTTATGGTTTTCGTAAACCAGACTATCAAAACCACCTAAAATCTCATAGACTTTCATTGAAAGCTGAATGAATCAGTGTTCTGAAAACTTTTATACAATGAGACGTATGGTGATTTTAAGCTGTCTACTGCCATAGCAAAGCTTAAAAACTCCTTACTAAAAAAAAAAACAGCTAAAACCAGCCTAAGCTGATTGGCTTCTTTGGCTGGTCTCCCAGGCTGGTTTTAAAGTGGTTTTGGCAACTTTTTAGCAGGTCAGGCAGATCTTAGCTGGTCAAGTCATGAGACCTGCTAAAAGACCAACCAAGCTTAACGCAGATATTTTCAACTTAAACCAGCTAAGACTAGGCAACCAGCCTAAGCTGGTTTTAAGCTGTTTTTTTTTTTTTACTGAATCAACTGGTTTTAGCTGGTTTTAACTGTATTAGCATAGAAACATGCTAACAACATGCTAGTAAAATGCTAATCATGCTAACAACATGCTAGTAACATGCTAATCATGCTAGTAATTTGTTAAACATGCTAGAAACATACTAGCAACATGCTAGTAACCTGCTAATCATGCTAGCAACATGTTATTAACATGATAATCATGCTAGAATCATGCTAGCAACATGCTGTTAACATACTCATCATGTTTGAATCATGTTAACAAAATGCTAGTAACATGTTAACCATGATAGCAACATACTAGTAACTTGTTAATCATGTTAGAAACATGCTAGCATTATGCTAGCAAAATGCTAATAATGCTAGAATCATGATAACAACAGGCTAGTAACTTTGCTAATCATGTTAACACCATGCTAGTAACATGCTAATCATGCTAACAGCATGCTAGTGACATGCTATTAACTGGCTAATCATGTTAATAACATGGTAGTAACTTGCTAATCATGCTAGAATCATGCTATCAACATGCTAGTAACTTGCATATCATTCTAGAAATATGCTAGCAACTTGTTAAATATGTTAGAAACATGCTAGCATTATGTTAGTAACATGATAATCATGTTAAAATCATGCTATTAGAATGCTAATCATGCTAGAATCATGCCGGCAACATGCTAGTAACTTGGTAATCATGTTAACAACATGCTAGTAACCTGCTAATCATGCTAAAACATGCTAGTAACTTGCTACTAATGATAACACCATGCTAGTAACTTGCTAATCATGCTATCAACATGGTAGTAACGTGCTAATCATACTAGAAATATGTTAGCAAACTTGCTAAATATGTTAACAACATGCTAGTAACATGCGAATCGTGCTGACAACATGCTAGTAACACGTTAATCATGCTAGAAACGTGCTAGTAACTTACTAATCATGTTAACAACATGTTAACCATGTTAAACATGCTAGTAACATGCTAATCATTATGCTAAAAACATCTTAGCAACATGCTAGTCATGCTAGAAACAGCCTAGCAAACCACCACAGGTACCCTAGTAATATGTTTTATATCTATTTTTCTGATAGACTGTATTGCCTTGAAAACATTCAAACTTTAATCTTTAAAACTATTTTAACTTTCAAACTACTTCAAACTTTCTGGCTAGGTTTTTTCGAGCCAAACGTTACCCTACAAACTTTACTCATCTAGTTTATTTTTATATCTTTCCATTAATATAATATGTATAATATTACTATAATATAATATAATATAATATAACATAATATTAATTTTAATATTATATATATATATATTCATCAGAATCACCGAACAAACAATGACTTCTGGCCAGTGTGTCTGATCTACACTGACATACTTGTTCACTCCTGTTTTGATATTTCTTGATAGTTTGAAATATGACACACCATCTGCTATTTAAGAAAGCTTAATTACCAAGATAACAATATCTTTGAGAACAATTATGAATTAACTAATGCTTAATCTCTATGAAAATGTTTAGTAGAAAGAAAAAAGTATTTTAAGACAACTAACATTTTCTATTTGTGATTATTTTCATAGCAGTTAACCCCCCCCCCCCCAAATGTTGTCTTTACATTTCATTTTTCAACATAATGAATGAATGAATGATTATATAAAATAAATAAAATAATTTATTACATTAAATTATTTAAATTTTAAAAAGTATTTATATACTTTATTATATAAATGAAATACATTTATTTATAAGTATATTAATTAATTAATTAATTAATTGATTTGATAGTATTATTAATAATAATAATTTTATTTTGTATAGCACCTTTAAAAATTGCTTTCTCAAAGTGCTTTGCAACACAAGTAAGAATAACAATGAAAATTAAAACAAAACAATAAAAAAAAAAACAGAGCAAGAAAAGAAACCCTGAAAAGAAACTAAAATAAAGAAATAAAGAAACAAGAAAAAAATTAATCAAGTAAAAGCAATCCTGAAATAAAAAGTTTTAAGACCAGATTAAAATATTCCTAACGAATTTGCTTCTCTGATCTTACCCCTAGAACGAAGCCATGTTTTAGGAACGACTAAAAGACTACTCTGAGAAGAACGCAAATTGAAGGTGAATAAGGTGTTAAAAGCTTGGCCAAGTACTGAGGAGTAAGGCCATGCATAAGGACCCTAACACTAAGGATAAGGACACAAAATAAGGATTTTAAAATCAATGCGGAATCTTGAGCCAATGCAACAACACCCCAACAAATAGCTGCTGAATTTTGCAGAACGAGGTTTAAACAGTGTTCTGTACGAATGAATCAAATGACAGGCTGGCATCAAAAATAACTCCAAGATTTTTAAATTTACTTTATAGTTCCAGCCCAACACCATCAACAGACAGAGCTAAAGAACCAGCATTGTGCAGTTGATGGGGAGAGCCGAGAAGCATGATTTCATTTCTAGAATTATTTGTGCACAGATCTTAATCTCCCAAATACAATCTGAAAGATGGGACAAGTCCACATCTTGACCTAGTTTTGAATGCATATAACTCTGGGTGTCATCAGCATAAAAATTATATTTAAGGTCAAGAAATCTTAATAGTTGACAGAAGGGAAACATATAAATGCTAAAAAGCAAAGGACCAAGAACTGAGCCCTGGGGGACACCAGTACTAACCGAACCAAACTCTTATCTGTGGCCATAAATAAAAACTAAATGAATGTGATCAGAAATATAAGTTCTGAACCAGTCTAATGCAGTCTCCATTACACCAAAACAGATTCAAGTCGACAGAGCTAAAGAAAGAAATAAATTAATTAATAAATTCACTATATATTAGTATATTAATAATTACATAATTTGTTTTATTAAATATAAATAAGTAAATAAATATAGATAGATGGTTTAATAATTGTCTCATACTGTAGGTGATGTTGAATTTTATTTATTTATTTATTTAGTTAGTTATTTATTTATTGCCTACACACAGACACACACACACATTCACTTTGGTATAGTTCAGCACGGTTCTGTTTGACACTGTGTTATTGTCCAGAGATGGAGCTCATCCGTCTGTCAGTGGTGGCTGCAGTCAGAGTCATGTGTTATCAGGAGATGTCTAAACCCTGTGCTGTATTTCTCATTGTCTCCAGGCGAGAGGTTAACCCCAGTTATTAATTCATCACTCTGTTACATATTTATATTCACACATTATAGGAAATACTGGGTGTTTCAACTGATATGCAACTTTCATAAATGTAATATTGTGTAATATTCATCATTTACTATGGTTTAATAATTGTCTCATACTGTAGGTGATGTTGAATTTTATTTATTTATTTATTTAGTTAGTTATTTATTTATTGCCTACACACAGACACACGTACACACACACACACACATTCACTTTGGTATAGTTCAGCACGGTTCTGTTTGACACTGTGTTATTGTCCAGAGATGGAGCTCATCCGTCTGTCAGTGGTGGCTGCAGTCAGAGTCATGTGTTATCAGGAGATGTCTAAACCCTGTGCTGTATTTCTCATTGTCTCCAGGCGAGAGGTTAACCCCAGTTATTAATTCATCACTCTGTAGGGGATGTTTGTGCCTCTGTCCTTCGCCTGTTGCTTTTAAAGGATGAAGTGGCATTAGTGAGGGCAGAGATGGCTATCAGGATTCTCCCTCTCTCTCTCTCTGTGTGTGTGTGTGTGTGTGTGTGTGTGTGTAAAAGTGTAAAAGTGTAAAAGTACAGAGAATGCAACGTTTTTGTGAAGAAGACAGTGACCAATATTGGATTTTTGGATTTATGGATTCAAATTTGTGCATCTTTATCAGATTTTGGTGCCACTGGCAAATTAAATAAAGCGTGCATTCTGTGAGAGCATGAAAAACATTTCCAGTCTTGATGGCAGCAGTGAAATGTGTCCTAAAATGTAAGAAACAGCCTGTCTCTCAAGTGACTTTTGAGAAAAAGACGGGGGTCATTTGAGGTGACAGACAGATTTAGTTTTATATCAGGCAGGGTGTGAGTCTGCGGACTATCTCAGTCACGGCAGCTCTGTGGGGAAATAAACCACTGCCTGTATAACCTTTGCTGTGACAGACCAGATCTCAGGAATTCTGCTCTTCTCTTCACATCACACACATACACCATCTGTCTTTCAGTGTTTGTCTTTCTCTCATTCATTAGCATTTAGGGGTTGGTTTCACAAACAAATTTTTAATAGTTTTTATAAAATATGAGCTAGAAGGAGCAATTTTTAGTTTTGTGATGCATAAAAGGACTGTTATATTGATGCATGTGTGAACACATAGGTCATTCTCAAAAAGTTATATAAAAACTTTTGGATTTAGTTTAGTTTACTCTCAAAGTATTTTGAACATCTTGATATTGTTATGATTCATAAAAGTACAATTTGAATACTTTAAACAAAACCTAAACATCCATACATAAGAATAGATGAAAGTGAGAGATTTAAAAAAATATATTTATATAAAGTATTTGTTTATATTCATACAAAATTTCACAGCTTTATGGTAATAAATGTGAGAAAATTTGTATATTTTTTGTTTGCACCATATTTTAAGATGGCCTACAGTGTACAGTATCTATTTGTGTGAACGTGTAATAGATAAAAGTTTCTTATTCTAAACAATCTCTGTTCAGAATGCCTGCATATGTGTCGACCTCAAACTGACACAAAGCATAGAATGAGCTCTTTAAGAGCTCCTCTGACTGAACACTCAAGTTTCAGTCATAAATTAAGAGGCCCATCAGTTGTCATATCAAAAGAAAATCCATTCTTTAATAAAACTGTCTCAATCCATAGCTCCCAGAGACAGGAGGAAGGTTACAGAGGCACAAGTGACTTCTTAAAAATCACTCTTTTGACAAGAGGATGTGGCTTCATTTTTAAGCGGGAACTAAAAATCCTTTTGTTTAGTGTTAGTCCCAATATGGGCTATTCCTGTTTAATATTCCTGACTTTTGACCAAATAGATCCAGTTAGTTCCATTGTTTGATACTTAGAACATAATAAAAGGTTAGCATTTGTTTAGCATGTTTTTGATTATCAGTAAAGAGAGATCTTTTATTACATTCTTCATCCATCTCTCTGCACAAATCTATGCTAAACAGGTTCCTCCCTGTAGGAACTCTGACTCACTAGCCACATGTGTCCATCGGAGTTCTAAATATAATTTAAAATCACAAAGCATAGGTCACATGGCAAAGTCAGATGACTTTATTTACATTTAAGAATAAAGTGCTGCATGGATGAGCCAAAACCCATAAATGAGTTTGCATTTCTGGTTCCTAGTCTTAAAATTAGTGGTGTTTTTTTTTTTTTAAAGATACTTGGTTAAATGCCTCAAATAATGTCTGTGGTGAACACAAGCTCAATATATTTTCATGTTTTAATCTACAATGTTTTGTATTCTATAAAATTCAACTGTAATACACTTTGTGACTTTTTTAAAGCTTTTACTTGTCGAAAAAGACGCAAGGTTTTTGGGGACATTAAACATCATCATTCCGAACAGATAAAAAAAATCTACTCACTCACTTTCACAGCCTCATTGTGTTTATAATTATATAATATAATATATAACTATCTCAAATAATCCAAAAGCCATTGGAGATTTTATTAGCATTTTTGCATTTCTAGCACTTTTTATGTAATATCCCAAACTTACGTAATGCGTCAAAATTATTATTTTGGATTTCCACAGGAGTTTCCAAGTTGGACGTCTTACTTTTTACAAGCAGTGTTATATTGCCCTTTTCGAAGTAGGCAGTTAGAAATTCCAACTTTGAGTTCTGATAATGGAAAAATGTTGATTTTACTGATAGCACTGAACCATTTTTATTTTTTTTAATTAGCCTCTTTCTTTTCTCCCTATACAATCTTCCATATCTTTTATCTGTACCTGTGTCTTGTGTTGCATTATTTCAGACTGTTTCTTTCAGTTTTTTCTGTTCCCAGTCCCTCTGTCCATGCTATAATCTCTTTGCAGCTAAATAAAAGGCAAGCCAAATGGCTGCATGAAATATAAGACTGTAAACATCTGATGCTCTGATAAGGAGCTGAATAGTGCAGGAGACTCTCCTGAGAGACGCCGTAAGAAGATCCTCCTGCTGTGGGCCTGTGCGGCCGACCACCCATACAGAGCCAAATGCATTCACTCATCCCTTCATTATGTAATGCTGGTTGCTTTGTTGACGATTCTATTCTTAGCATGTTGTTTCTCTGCAGCACTTGTGCAACTGAACATTGTTATATTACAGTATAAACACTAATCGAATCGCAGGGTTTTGATGGCTTCAGGAGAGCTGCGGTTTGTGTGTTTTATGGGCAATAGCTCGGTGCACATCAGCTTAAATTAATCCTGATGGAAATGTCTCGATTGTTTTAGTTCCCAAACAAGGCTGAGCTGAAAAAGTGATCACAAGGCCCAGCTGCTAAATGAGATGGGTAGAAAAAGAAAACCTGAATAAAGCTGACACTGCAGCGCCTCCAGATGTTGAGGGTTGGTACAGCTTTTTTCTTTCTTTTTTTTTTTTTTTTGCACAGATGAGTTTTAGCAGGAAATCAGATTAAAAGTGAGCATTAAAAGGCCTTTTCAACTAATTTTAATTGTGCACAGCTTTTACACACACACGCACACACACACACACACACACACACACACAAAGGCATAAAAAAAAGAGACGAACTACATGAATAAAAATACACTTTTTTAGAAAAGTAGGACAACTTTGCCTGGCAAGTATGCAAATCAAATTTTTTGAATACTTCAGCAACATAATTAAAACAAACAGTAAAACTTTGAGTAAAATGTTTAGTTAAAGGTTTTCTAGTAAACAAACATTTGAGTAAATACTTTAAGAAACCCCTTCAGAAGAGGGTTATCATCCTCTGTTTATTTCAATCACCTTAGGCACTTCATATCAAGATTGTTCTATTATTTTGACTTCTAGTAAAACAAACAGTGTACATTTTGGTGCAAAGACAAGCGCATTTTCAAGAATAAATCTCAACTGATTAGAACGGTCAGTGTGGGCTCATTTTGCATGTTCTGGATGCATCCTTTCTCACTTATTGGAAAATGATTTATTGCAGTGGAGTTATCATGCAATTTCCACAGTTTTCCTAACAAATGTGGCATGAATTGATGGCAATCAGAAGAAAGAGTCAGATTGCATAAATATTTCAGTAACAGAGTAAACAATATGGGTTTTCAATTGAGTTTTGAAGGGACAAGATTCAATTTCTTTGCGGAGGAAAAAGACACACCAAGACGGGTTTATCTGAGCGCAAGAACCATTAATAAACCGGCTCTTAAGGGAGAGAAGGAGAATATATGTTGAACATTACATTGAACCAAATGTTTCTTTCTCTCTTTTCATATGAAAAAGCAGTAGTTTTGGTTGAAACTTATTACATTTTTTACAGTGTTCTGTGATCAAGTCACCGTTTTTCAAGCAACCAATTTTTTGGACAATCTGCACTCAGGTCATTTAGACTGGAATGTAATATAAGGTTGCGAAATCCCTCAAGTGCTGTAGAATGAGAATTCGACCAGCTGATGGCATTTGTCTTGATCTTCATAAATATAAATACTGGTTAATGTTCATGGTGACTGTACTGCAGGATGAATGTTCCTCTTGTTTTCTCGCCTTTAGACCCTGAGAGAGAGCTTTCTGTCTCCACTTCTCTGTCTCTCTGGGAGGAAAAATAAGGCTCTTGACTTTCAGCAGTCTGTTCTATATTTAGCTTCCATGTCATAGCCCTCATCTTTGAACTCTCTTCAGTCTTGAATAATGCCGTGCACTCAACACACGCTCCCAGTGCCGTTCCTACTGGATCTGATCTCTCAGTCAAAGCTAAACCAGTGCGGAGAGCTGGCATGCGGTAAAGCAATTAGTTGCATTCAGTGCATAAATGCATCTGCCAAGTAAGGACACTTAGATTTTTTTTTCTCAGAGAGGTGTTCTTTCTTCCGTCATTAGAGCTTGAAAAAGAAGCTTCTTTAAATCTAACAAATTGTGTAAAATATAGTGTCTGCCAAATGCATATAAATGTAAATGTTTAGCATATTTTGTAAGTAAATTATTATAATTTTTTTAATCACTTTTTTTGCACATGCAATAATTCAAACATGTAAAATATATAGGCTACTTAAAAAATTGTATCATTATTTATTTTTATTAGATTTTATATAACAGATCTTTCTGGTTCTCAAATTTGAGTGGCTGATAAGAGTGGGATATAAGAGTTATATCAGAACTCCAACAGCCGTTTCACAGTTTGTAATCGTATCACTCCGCTTGCAGTACTTCTTACAGAGAGTGTCATGGCGGACGCCCAAATCTAGTATCATTTTATAAATATTACAGTTTTTGTGTCACGGAATGTAGTTTTAAGTGGTTTTCAGGTGAGAATGTACTTGTTTATAGTTCAAAAATGCAGTTTGTTAATAAAGATAACATCTATTTGAATATTTGCATCAATGTTTTTGGACATGTGAGCTCCAGATGGCCAGCGGCCGTTCTTCGCTCATGAAGCTGCCCGAGAGTGCCTCACCTAAGCTAGATCTTCTGGAATTTACCGCTGGCACTAATGTCTCTGTAGTGGTTACACATGACCACTACATGACCCCCCCCTCCACTCTGCATTTCATATGTATCTCTTATCACATGCAACGTTTGTTCTATTCGACCGTAAGTGCCCTGCGAATTGAACATCACCAGATATTCTGCCATGATTCCAGTTCGAAATAAGTATATGTTCCATTCAAAGGACAAAGTGAGCGAGACGTGAATTTAAATTGTATTTATTTACAGAGGTACATGATGTTACACTCTTGTTGCGCGAGGACGGGGATTGGGAACTGCTGCATTAATCTATTATTTTTTTCCAGAGAAGATAGTTTTGGCAAAATCTCATGTTTATGTAAATTCAATGCTGTATATCAGAGCGCTGCCTTTGTACTTTTGACTGAATTGCCTAGCAACTTTTTTGATGGCTGTTGTTGTTGTTGTTGTTTATTAAATATTATTATTCAATAAATAATATTTGATATAAATAATAGTATTTAATAATAGGGTTTAGTATTGAGAAACAGTGCGTGTTCGTGATGGTGATTTTAGTTATATTGTTCCGCCTTTAGATGGTGACAAGAGACTGCTTTTATGAGTGAGTCAGCTGTAAAGACTTTTACTTTGAAAAATAAAAATAACAGATGAAAGGATATTAACATTAAGACAAAGATAAGGCTTTCCTCAGCAGATATTCAAACTAATGTTTATTGTGATATGAGAATGATCTGAAGAATGAATGTTGTATCAGATGCAGGTAATCTCACTCGCTCAGTCCATCTCTCTCACATTATCTACTATACATAATACACTGCTTTTAATGAAGTAATACAATAAGCTTTCAATGAAGCGACTCAACGTTCCTTCGTTACTAAAGTGACATTTTGGAATTAGTGACGGAGGTTTGGGCTCAGCTGTTTAATTGTCAAACTGACATTTGGATCCGTGGCGGAAGGAAGTAGTTCAGCACAAAAGAGGGCTTTTAAACACACTCCGTTGTTATTTTGTTTATGTATTTACATACTCGTGCCATCGAACTGTGGTATAAACGCAATATAACACTCGTAGATGTGAGATATGGCTGTATATCAGCACACTGTGATTACCTACGGCCGAATCACAGCCGTGCCGATATACAGCCATATCTCACATCTACAAGTGTGATATTGCTTATATATCACATAGGCTACTTTTTGTGATCCAGTCACAAGTGGGCAATGCTAAATACAGGTGGAAATTAGATCTAAAACATTTGTGGTCAGATCACTTAAATCACACACAGAGATAGCCTACTTACCACATTATCAGCTAAAATGCTCTCTGAACACGTCACGTAGCACGGTGGAAACCCAACTACTCGCCACGCATGCACATTCATTAATATTAACTGGAGCCAATCCAATTTCGCTGTGAGCAGGATTCTATCCTGTCAACGTCCAACTCCTTAACATCACGGCCATCACAGTTGCTCTGTTCCATCCTCATCCACAAGGTTGGATTTTCAGAACCCATCAATATTTAATCCAACACGATAGAATGAAACTGAGAGAATGAGAGAATGAAGCTGAGAATGTCTGACTGCCGACATTATAATGGATCTTAGTTATTACAAGATCACAGACATCCGCAAAAACCCAAACAAAGGCCCAAACACCACTCCTTTACTCTAGCATTACAGACCCTTTTATCTTCAGCAGCACATTTTCAGAGGAACATAAATTCATCTATTCATCAGTAGTAATGATAAATTCATTATCACAGCTATGCTGATGATACCCAGATTTACCTAGCCTTATCTCCAAATGACTACAGCCCCATTGACTCCCTCTGCCAATGCATTGATGAAATTAACAGTTGGATGTGCCAGAACTTTCTTCAGTTAAACAAGGAAAAAACTGAAGTCATTGCATTTCGCTTTTATTATTATGCCGCCCGCAGTTGGAACTAGCTTCCAGAAGAGATCAAATGTGCTAAAACATTAGTCACATTTAAATGCAGACTCAAAACTCATCTGTTTAGCTGTGCATTTACTAAATGAGCACTGTGCAATGTCCGAACTGATTGCACTATATTGTATGTATAATCGTTTTCTATTCTTAACTTTTTCAAATATATTTTAAACCTCTTAAATCAAATTTTTTTTATCATTTTCAAAGTTTTTAAATTCCTTGTTTTATTGTTGTGATTATTTTTTTCTTTTCTTTTATGTAAAGCACTTTGAATTGCCATTGTGTATGAAATGTGCTATATAAATAAACTTGCCTTGCCTTGCATTGCCTTGATTAATCTTTAAATAGAGCTGAGGCAAGAATACAGCACCTGAATGCAAGAGTCCTACGAGATCCGTTAAAGGGATAGTTCACCCCAAAATGAAAATTCTGTCATTAATTTCTCACCCTCATGTCGTTCCAAACCCGTAAGACCTTCGTTCATCATCAGAACACAAATTAACAAATTTTTTTATGAATTTGGAGAGCTCTCTGACCCTGCGTAGACTGCAACGCAAGTGAAATGTTCCCAGACCCAGAAACGTGGTAACATCTGGGAACATTTCAGTTGTATTGTTGTCTATGCAGGGTCAGAGAGCTCTCAGATTTCATCAAAAATATCTTAATTTGTGTTCTAATATTAAACCTTTTAAACATCATTAAATGTACATACCGAGTGACTGATACATCTTTGTTATGGTATACACTCGTTGGTTCGAGCAAGTTCACAGTTTTTTAACGTACATCTTTGCTTTAATTTATTTTCAAGATCTGAGATAAACTATCTGTTGTTGCTTTCAGGCTATAAATGGCATGCCAAATGACAAAAACTCAGATTAACATGGAAAAGATACCTTTTATCGTGTGTTTTTTTATTGTGTTGTGTTCTTATTGATTCACCAGAAAAGGGCGCTATGGGTTACTATGTTGGTACCTATAAAAGGTGTAGAAGAACAATTGAACGTGTGCAACCATGCGGCATGCATGCTGGCATTGTTTGCTGCTGACCCTTTTGCAACCTGTACCTTATCCCATCATCATCACCAAATGTGTAATGTTTCAAGTCCAGGTAAGCATGAAGAGTCAGATCGCAGAAGTTACATTTCAAAGATTTATTAGCAGTCAAGGGTCAGCAGCAAACAATGCCAGCATGCCACATGGCTGCACACATTCAATTGTTCTTCTACACCTTTTATAGGTACCAACATAGTATCCCATATCACCCTCTTCTGGTGAATCAATAATACAAGAACATAACATATTGATTACATATTATTTACACAATAGCAATAAATTATTCATAATTTATTGATTCTCCCTAATTCCTCTTTTTCATCGTTTAAATGTAGGGCTACCTTTCTAATAAAATAGCCTACATCCTATATATATATATTCAGAAAGTCTTCCAGTTTTGTGGAAATTTAGACAAAGAATGCACAATTTTAAAATAGGCTAAACAAATTCAAGTTATTTCTTATTTACATGTAGGCTAATGCAGGCATTCCTAAATATTTTTGTCATCTGAACATCTTTCACCTATATATTTACTGTAAAGTACCCTGAGATTTTAAAATAAATATTTTAATAATTAAGTATCACATTTGCGTGTTGGTTAATGATCACATGACATGCAATTAAACAAATTCAATATTTGTTTTTATGCTTGTTTTTTTCTAAAATGACTTGTTTTAATTTTCCATTTTTAAGATTTAATTCGTTATTAGCTTTTCATCAAACTTGTGAAGCCCCTGCAGTTAATTTACAAACCCCAGTTTGGGAAACCTTAATGTAACAAAAGTAATGTAATGTTATTAATTACAACGAATGGAATATATGTTCTTACTCTTTGTATTTTTATATCAGTATGGTATGAGATTGTCCTATTTAAATCAATGTGATAAATGATTTAGGTAACAAGTAATCTAAAAGTAATCCAAAAGTAGTCTGATTGCATTACCTAAAATGTGTAATGTAATGGATTATGTTACTAACTACAATTTTTGTTATGTAATTTGGAATCAGTAACGGACTACAATTCCAAAGTAATCTACCCAGCTCTGAATGTAGTGTCTCCGACTCAGTTATTGGGCAGAAAAAGAGAAAAACACACAATCCAAAAGAAATATAATATCTATTTATTATCTTTGGATTAAATCTCATGTTTGTCCCCAAGCTATCTATTAAACAGATATGATCTTTATCTTAAAATCCATAACTGCTGTTGTTAGCTGGCTTATAATGCTATAGGCCAGTGCACTGTTCTACTAGCTTATATATTGCATAGTAAATTGACCTAGACACTAAGGAAAGGCTGTTGTATACCAAACACCAAAACTTAGTAGTTAAAAGCTAAATTGAACCCTGCTCACAGTTAAGAAGAAATGGGATGGTGGTTATCATAAGGTGAAAATTGAAGTTCTCAGGTTGTTCCTTGGTAGACTCTGATGAGTGACACTTGAGATAAAGGTTGGTTGAGAGAACTCGCTCAAAGTTCAGTTCTTTTGCCCAAATTTGACCTTTAACCCCACTTACCGTCACATTAGGGTTTGAATATCTAATGAACTGGCTATTAAACACCCCTAGATTCCTGTAGAATGAATTTCAGCATCACACATTGTATGCTTTCTTGTGACTCTGTGTCTGTTTAGATCTCTGATGGACGCCTTTTATGCCACACCAAGCAGATCAGCTTCACCTAAACCCATCAAAACATCTTTATTGATTTCTTTGTCTCCGAAGTGCGCTTTTGTATTCCAGCCAGCTTCTTTCAGTGAGAGGTCAGTCAGTGCTTGTTATTTTCCTCTCCATATAATTGACTAAAGATCTCAGAGGAGGATCAAGAAAAGGGAATGTTTATTTTCAATTGACCAAACTTAACTGTGATATATTTATATTTTATACCAGGAATTGTAACACAAGAGAATTAAAGTGAAGAAGAGAAAGAGAAGTTAAGACATAAAAACACACATTGTGCTTGTAAGTAAAAATTTCGAGTGTTGTTTGTTGAAAATCTTTCCTAAATATCTTCTGCCTCACATCATTCGTGATGACTAAAGAAAAGGTTGTGTGTTTGGAATGATACAATTGTGAGTAAATATTGTCTGAATGGCAGAATTTTCATTTTTGAGTACGATTAGCAATTTGTAGTCTTCAACAATAGATGTCAAACCAACCAAAGCAACTGAAGGCCTTCATTCAAGTTCCTTAATTTTTCACATCACTATTAAATCATTAGTCATATTCAACAGCAGGAAATTAGAAAAGCCTAACACATTTTTATCTCTACCGGTACATTTTCCTTCCTCAAGCACTGATCTGAGGCTGTACACTTTCATTTGGAAGAAATAAATAACAGATCATAAAATATCTGTTACTGAAACTGGCGTCGGTTTCATTTCATTAGACCACAATGATGCTATTGATCAAATAAGAGCATTAATGGCAATCTCTCTCTCGCTCTCTATCTGTGTGTGTGTGTGTGTGTCTCGTATATCTTCATTTTGGTTTCCCTTCTGAGCGTGTGTTGTTGGAGCTGCAGACAGGAGAGAAAAAGAGCAATTTATTTTTACCTCAAGGCTCTTTCCCCTGGGCTAATGCTTTCATCTTGTGATAGAGACAAAAATCCCTGTATCACTGCACTTGTAAGAAAAGAGAAAACTCTATGACCTCCAACCGAGAACCCTCAATACCTTGCAGAAAAACTGCCTATAATTCATTTACACCGAGTTAGATACTATAATTGAAGTATTGCACATCTGAATGAAATGCAAATGTAGAACAAAGTGTTGTTTGTGTGGTTAACTTAACTATATTATTTATATATATTTGATTATTTTTTATTATTTTCATTAGTTTTTATACCATAGTTACTCTAGGGATGTCCAGAGCTCCTGACATCCTGCAGGTGTGTTTGATTCATTGATTCCATTTGTGGAAGTACACCGCCACCTGCAGGTTAGTTTGTGCCATTACACTGAGTGTAGCTCCTCTGGAGAAATGTTTCGGTTCACAAATTCACATCACTGGTGTTTTGAGTATGAAATCTACTATTTATCATATTATGATAAAAATCAATGAGAGGTCAAAATATTACTGCCAGATCGTAATCATGGCGCAAAATGAACAGGCATGATTTTTATATATATTTTTTCTATTATAATAATATATATATATATATATATATATATATAATATTTGTTTTCATAAATGTTATAAAGCAGAATCCTAATAGTGGTACTTCACATTTGTTTCAAACTTGTTTTCAAACTCCTGAGATGATGAGAACTCCTTTCTTGATGAGATGTTGTATACGTAACTAATGCAATATGAGAATACGCAGGAAAAACAAAAAGTATAATACAATACCTGGCATGTGAAATTTAGTTAACAAGGCAACGAAATTAGTCGAATATGGATAAAATATGCAGGAAAATCTAAAAAAAATAACTGAAAGAAACTAGATTGTCAAAGGTGTTATGGCAACACACCCACTAGAGCCTGAAATGAAGCCTAAAGAAAGCCAAATATAACCAGAGTGAAGATATGATATTAAAAGGAAATTAAATTAGCCTACCATTTTTAACCACAGAAGAAAAAAATACTTAAGAAAATTGAGAGGGGGAAATAATATATACAGGTGCATCTCAATAAATTAGAATGTCGTGGAAAAGTTCATTTATTTCAGTAATTTAACTCAAATTGTGAAACTCGTGTTTTAAATAAATTCAATGCACACAGACTGAAGTAGTTTAAGTCTTTGGTTCTTTTAATTGTGATGATTTTGGCTCACATTTGACAAAAACCCACCAATTCACTCTCAACAAATTAGAATATGGTGACATGCCAATCAGCTAATCAACTCAAAACACCTGCAAAGGTTTCCTGAGCCTTCAAAATGGTCTCTCAGTTTGGTTCACTACACTTTTAAAAATAAAGGTGCTTCAAAAGGTTCTTCACAGCGATCCCATAGAAGAATCTTTTTTGGTTCCAAAAAGAACCATTCAGTCAGTTGTGAAACAGAAAGGTTCTTCAGATGTTAAAGGTTCTTTATGGAACCATTTAGACAAAAAGGTTCTTCTATGGCATCGTGAAGCACCTTTATTTTTAAGAGTGTAGGCTACACAATCATGGGGAAGACAGTTGTCCAGAAGACAATCATTGACACCCTTCACAAGGAGGGTAAGCCACAAACATTCATTGCCACCACGCCGAATTGAGGCAGTAATTAAAGCAAAAGGAGCCCCTACCAAGTATTGAGTACATGTACAGTAAATGGACATACTTTCCAGAAGGCCAACAATTCACTAAAAATGTTTTTTTTATTGGTCTTATGAAGTATTCTGATTTGTTGAATTGGTGTTTTTGTTAAATGTGAGCCAACATCATCACAATTAAAAGAACCAAAGACTTAAACTACTTCAGTCTGTGTGCATTGAATTTATTTAATACACAAGTTTCACAATTTGAGTTGAATTACTGAAATAAATGAACTTTTCCACGACATTCTAATTTATTGAGCTGCACCTGTACAGTCTGTCCCCAAACTAAACAGACCAGCATATTACATCAAATTAATTTTCCCTCGTATAAAAGCAAACAGACGGGATGTAATGACGTAATTTTTTTTATTAGCAGTCAGATCTAACCCAAAGTCTTATGTAAAGTAGATTGGAATTATGAAAACTGTAGTTACATTCAGTTCATCTGAAATATGACAGGTTCTTCACAAACACTCAGAAAATAAAACCGTTCAACAAAGCTCTGTTGAAGAGTTGGGAAGCGCTTTGGAAGATTTCCAGGCCCTTTCTTGGAATGTTCAGCATTATCCTTTTTATTTTCCTTAAATTGAGAACATCCATTACTGATCCATTCACACAAGATACACTGCTCTAATATATATATATATATATATATATATATATATATATATATATATATATAAAAGCGAGGTAATAGTATATATAGACC
>NW_015505291.1:1217764-1233143 GCF_001515645.1 Sinocyclocheilus grahami
TATATATATATATATATATATATATATATATATATATAAAGGCCAGGAAATAGTATCAATAGTCCCAAATTTTAACTTGGGAATCTGTTAAAGCTGCTGCTAACCCTGCAGTAATTTAGATACACCAACAAAAACAAATGTCATCATTGCACACAATAGCTACACATGATATTTACAATCACATGGGCCTGTTCAACTCCGACCAGTGGACAAACATTCATGTCTTTTTGCATATGTGCTACCAAACTCTTCAAACAGGACGAGTTACGTGATCAACTCAAAAGACAAGAGAAAAGAAAAAACACTGCATTGCTCACACATAATTTACATTCAGATGACATGAATACATCTCTTTTGAGTGTGCTGGTATAATAAGAAAATAACGTGACATGATTGTGCTGTACAGAAGCTCTTGTGCACTGATGTTCTAGACAACACTACTAGATTACAGACCTCGGCCTCGTCAAAAAACACGAGTCTCCACTGCTCTTCAAGGCCTTTAGTGTCTGCTTTACAATCCATTATATACAGATCAGCATTCAATTAAAAGCATTAGGTTGAATTCAGACTCCAATCTGAGGAAAATATGGGGATCAATGTATGAGGCAGACAGAGGAAACAAGATGCAGGCGAGTCAATTTTATGAGCATTCAGAGACTGACATAAAGCTAATTCCTTACCGAAAGATGAATCATTCTATAATTCTAACAAAACAAATTTACATTAACATTAGCAATTAAGCTTGTTGGGTGAACATCAGAAAATTGTCCAGGTC
Organism: Sinocyclocheilus grahami; assembly: GCF_001515645.1. Lineage (NCBI taxonomy): Eukaryota > Metazoa > Chordata > Actinopteri > Cypriniformes > Cyprinidae > Sinocyclocheilus > Sinocyclocheilus grahami. The sequence goes on from NW_015505291.1 coordinate 1,218,540, forward strand.
ATATGTAACCCCAAAATCAAATAGAAAAATTATTTCATACCATAAATCATCTCATACCCCCAATTTTTTTTTCTTCATGTCCAGGTTATATTTCACCTCGACAACAAATGAAATAATAAGCACATACACATTTTTTAGATCTACTGTGATTATTTGTGTTATTGTAAGTAACTTTTTTTTTCACATTACAGGAAAGAAAATAGAAGTTTTTGGAAATACAGTAATAAGAACTGGTGATCAAAATGTGCTTAATTTTCATAAAAATAATGTCAATCGATGGAAAAAAATATGCTTAATTTTCTTTATGAAAAATAATATGTATTTTTTAAATACAACCTGGACATGCTCCTGAAAGATTAGGAGGATACTCAAATCAAATCACTGATCATTTCTAGGCATTAATTAATTCAATAACATCCGGATTATCAAAACCAGAGGTAGCATATGAAGATTTATGTTTCACCATAAAGTATTTTCCCTCTTCAAGACCCATTTCGTCCAAAAATGCAGTTGTGAATGTGAAGAACAGGCTCGTTCACTAGTGGTTTCCAAGAAGCGTCCACCACATCCCTATAACCCACAGACTCATACAGTGACCAATTTAAAAGCACTTATGGAACTTAAATGTGTTCCAACGCATTTTATCCTGGAGTCAATACATTTTTAGAGAAAAGGACATTCCCTTAAAACCGTCAAGTGTCTCATTCCCTAACAGTCACAGGTTAAATGAGAGATGGTCCGTCTGATGACTTATCACAATAACCATACAAATAAAAATGTATGATGGTTCTAGAAAACATCTGTGGCGTTTGAGAAACGTCCCTCATCTTCTAAAATTGCACTTGATTCAGTTCTCCAATGAAAACTTATGAAATAAGGCTGAACTAAAAAAATTTTTTAAATCACATGAAGTATTAACGCAAGACATTTCCAGAGTTAATTTAAAAACTCAACCAAGTTACCAAACGGAAATTAATATATAAATTACAGATGCATCTAATAACTCAAAACAGGAGCAAATTAACCTGTGGAACGCAAATCCTAATGAATCTGTGACCTAATGGAGTGAATCTCATGAAATCTGTCAAGAACATGACCAGGTCATATTTCATCCCAAATGAAATTAGATATTGCATAAAGAAAATGAAGCTTTTTGTTCGGTACATTAAGATTTAAGATTTTAATTTTTGTGGACCACTGATTTAATTTCCCACCAATTCTCATTACCATAATGTCAACCTAATATGCCATATTTGCCAAGGCAAAAAAGTTTACCCAAAAATGAAAATGTTGTCATTATTTACGCACCTCATGTCGTTCCAAACCTATAAGAATCGAACACAAAAGATGATATTTTAAAGAATAGCCAAACACTTGCTGGTAGCCTTTGACTTCCATAGTATTTTGTTCATATTAATGGAGGTGAATGGCTACCAGCAACTGACTGGTTACCAACATTCTTCAAAATATATATTTTTTCCTGTTAAACAGAAGAAAGAAAGTCTTACAGGTTTGCTACAACATGAGGGTGAGTAAATGATGACCATTTTCGTTTAGGGGAGAACTAACCCTTTAAATTGAGAAATATCATGCTTAAATTTATTGTATTGATTTTTAGCCAAATTAAAAAGTAAGAAATTCTTGTATTAAATTACTCAATTTGAATTATAAATCTCAAATTAAAACATTGACTTCATTACAGTAATGATAATGTCAACGTAAAAAAATGTATATTTGTATATATAGTAAAAAATAAATATATAATTTATTGGGATCAGTCAGGACCAGGTTTTCATGACATTCACACCCATGTGAACGTCATGCAACATTCATGAACCCGTGACAAAGTAGAAATCATATGAAGCATTTCTTTTCCTTGTTATGAATTATGAATTTAGTTTTCTACATTAAGTTAACTGGACCGTCTGTAGTCATATTACACTGAATCTGAATGAGGCATTTGAAGTTGCTGTAGTATCACTGTCTCTTGCTGTAAACTATCTCTCCTGTTGGTCAGAGCTGGCCTTTTTCCCCGCCTCCTCAGTGGGTGTGTCCAGTACTGGGTTAACAAATCCCTCAAAGTCTTCATCACCGTGGTCACCGCTGTCCTCTGGATGTGCGTTGACAAAGTCGTTCTCCCACTCCAGAGCGTTGGAGTCCTCAGAGGTGGAGGTGGGGCCGCTGTCCAGCGGTTTCCCGCCGGGGCGAAGGGCCGCGCGTAAAATGTCCTCCTCCGTTTTGGAACGCTCCCATGCAGGACCCATCTGATTCATTCCTGTATAATGCCACGTATTAATTAAATTATGAATTACATTAACCTCATAGGATCTGTTAATATGCCACTGGAGTAATGATGCTGAAAATCCAGCTTTGCATCACAGCAATAAATTACACTTTAAAAAATATTACAATAGAAAATAGTTCTTTTTAATTGTAATAATACTTCAGAATATAACTGTTTTATATAATGCAAGAAAGTTTTTACAAAAATTGTACAAAGGTTTTCTTTAAAATATCTGAGAACATTTGAAATGTTCACAGTCTCATGTGTAATATTTAATATAGTAGATAAACTATGAACACCATATTTTTACAAAATGTATTCATGTTTGTTAATGTGAGGAAAAACATACAAATTTTTCTTGTTTGTTCATGTTGTATTGATGTTATAAGACAAATGCTGCTTTCATAAGTTCATTAATAAATGTTAAAATTTGCACGAACCTGTGTTTTTTAGCATCACTGATATACTATAATAGACTTTATTCATATTTTGAATGAGATATTTTTAGATTTTATTTTCCTTTTAATTTTAGTAAGCTGTATTTTTGGTCATTTTTATTATTTGTCTTTAAATGTATATACGGTTTTTATTAATTATGTATTAGTTTATTTACTTTAATACTTCAGGTTAAAAAAAAAAAAAAAAAAAAGTGAAATGTTGTCTTGGAAAATAGTTAATTTATATATTTTTTAAAATTCCAAGCAATGGTTTTACTTTTAGCTTTAGTTAACTATAATAACCCTGACATGAACAAAGATTAATAAATGCTGCATAAGTACTGTTCATTTATAGTTCATGTCAATAGAGATGCACCAATTGCAATTTTCTTGGCCGATTCCGATTTCCCTTTTTTTTTTTTTTTTTTTTTTTTGTAAGTGTGACCTGCCGATAACGATTTTTGCCGATTCCGATTTTCTTTCTAAAAACTTTAATTGACAGCATATACAAACAAAAATCAATACTTTTTAATGAAAAAAAACAAACAAACAAACATAAATTATTAAACATTACAATTCCCCCAATCTGGACAAAGTTACAGATGTTCTCTCACCGGTCACCAGTCCGGGCCGATCATTCGGAAAATCGGCTAATTCTGGTCCCTGGCCAGTCGATCGGTGCATCTCTACATGTCAACTAATGTAATTCACCAATCCCAACAAATGAAACCATTAAGGCTGCATGATTAATCGAATGCGATTGTCATGCGCATTTTGATAGTAATGCCGGTTCTGTAATCAGCAGGAAATCATCACCATGTGCTTTCAGATGGAGCAGAATTTACAACACGTAGCCGTAGTTCACTGACAAGTTACGAAAAAGGAAAAAATGTTTTCCGCAAAAAGCAATTTTATTGCGTGATTATGAAATCGAAGAAATCGTTCGCGATAATGACAGCTGTTTGCATAGCTTCTCAGTGAACTACGGCTCTGTGAAGTAAATGCTGCTCCATCTGAAAGCATGTGAAAATACCACATTTAATAACATATTTTTACTCCAAACTCACTTCATAACGTCAGTCGAGTGTTTGAAATAAATCCTTCTGTGAGATGATGTGGCTTCTTACACAGAATAAGGCACGCAACATATTTCACAGTATTTAAGCAGCGATATCACTGAAAGATGTTTCTTCTGCGAGACATATTTGCAGTTTCAGCGCAAGAGCGCCTTCTGGCCTTTGGATGGAGATTTACTGCTGATCACAGAACAGTGCTTCACTGAAAGATACGCATGACAATCGCAACTTCTGTCGAATCGCGATCTCGATTCCATTTCGATTTATCGTGCAGCCCTAGAAACCATGATGCAAAATGTTACTGAAATGTTGAAAACAAATGCTTAGCCAGACCTGACTTGGAAGTGGCATTTAAAGCTCAACTTAAACTGGCATGTTTTGACTTGACTTGGCATATAATAAATGATTACTGAACGCAAGAAGGTTCAGTGAAGTGACTCACCCTCCTCATCCTCCCACTCCAGGTCCAGTGAGGTGGCATCAGTCTTACTGGTGAAGTCCCAGCTGCTCTCCGTGTTCGGGGTCACCACATTCGTCTCAGAGCTGAGTCCTAAACGCACACAGAAAAAAGATAATATTTTAGCATTTAGAGATTAATACTCTTTCACTGAAATCAATGTATTCTGTAATATTTGAACTGAAATGTGTTAATGTGTTAAAGGGGAACTCACGGTTACTGCGAAACGCTTCAGATTGAGCCTTCACACTTTGCAGGTACACCTCAAACTCTGCATTTGCTTTGCTGCAGAAACACACACACACACACAGTTACATCAGCCATCTGCAAAACACTGCTGTTATCGCCATAGATGTATGTAGTGAGACTGTGGACATCATGAGTCATGACAGTCTTATGAACCTCTTATTACAGTAAAACTGCAGGCGCGGCTGATCATTCTGGTGCAACATTACTGTGATTTTATCAATTCCTGTCAATTAAAAAACACAAGTAAGAACCACTAGCACACTTTAATTTTTGAGTGAGCTGAACCCCTTCAACCTAAAATGTTTTCCCACTGAGATTTTAAGTTAATATTTTAATAATTTAACAACATATATCCACAGTTCTCTGTTGACATGACATGAAGGTAAACAACTAAATATTTCATGGTTTTTTTTTTTCAGTAAAGGATTTGACTGTTATTTAAATTTTTTATTTAACATCTACATTTATTAGCTTTTCATAAACTCGCAACCCCCCAGCAGTTCCCTCACTAACCCCAGTTTGTGAAACCCTGCTTTAATGAAACTAGTAAAAATAAGTTTGAAATTATGCAATACAAAATAATACATATAATAATATATACAGTATACCAGGGCTGCATGACGAATCAAAGAAAAGCTAAGGTTGTGATATGGCTTAGTATGATTATCAAATTCCAAAAGGCTGCGATTTCATTAAAAATATGTAGTGTGTGTTTGTAATGCAATTATTATATTATTTTTCTTAAATACTCATTTTTTAATTTACAGTAAAATATTACAAGTATGATATTTCTTATTTTGTCTTTTAGAATTTTTTAGATTTATTAACAGTATTGTCAGTACAAATAATAATAACAATAATAATTATTACTATTACTATCATTATTATTTCTATTATTTCATAGCCATATTGCTAATATAAATCACAAAAGTTTGGCCAAATTGTGTAGCCCTACAAACAAGCACAGCTAAACTGGGTGGATTTATTTTCCACTACTATTTCAATCAGACTTTTTGTCAGAAACATCGCAAGTAGATAATATAATACTTTTCAAAAGGTCTTAAAATAAATATATTATAACAAACATAATATAAATTCTATATAAGCTAAAAATAAAAGGATGCTATTTATGAAGAAAAGTCCAATTTCATTTGTTTGCAATGCAATGACACTCATACTTTTTTTTGTCACTGAATATAATTTACATTTATTTTAGAGTAGAATGAACTCACGGTTTGTGCCGAGGGTCACTGCTCTCTGGTTCTGATCTGGATTTGGTCCTCTGCAGCCGGCGCTGCTGCTGCTTTCCCTGAAAACACAACATTTTAAAAATGACGACTGACTCAAGTCCACTAATATTTCACCAAGCACTATGCTATTGCTCTGACTTAAAAAATAAAAAAATAAAAAATGCATTGCTAAAATTATTGGTAACACTTTACTTGAAGGGGTGTGCATAAGACTGACATGACACCTTCATAATCATGACATGACACATGTCATGAATATGAAGGAGGTTTTATTAGTTTTAAGTGGAGAAGGTTTTCTTGGAAGTAGATCGATTTTACTTGTATCTGCATTAAGTGCTGAGTTTATTCACAAGACGTTGATCAATACGTGACGATGGACCAACGTTAAGAGCCTTCAATCCTGTTTATAACTATTCATTGCAAGTCATAATCTATATATAGCACATTTCAAAGATAAGTCTAATTTGAACACAAAAAAAAACATGATATACAATGCATAACTTACAAACTCAAATAACTATTCCTGTTAAAATCAGAATCTGTTATTACACAGAGCTGAAGGCATGTCATAAATGAAAGGGGTGTGGCTGAAGGTTAATGGGCGGGGTTAATAGAAGGGCTGGGCGTGCTCAGTGCGAACGCCTCACCTCCTTTAGCTTTCGTTCCTTAGCGAGCCGCGCTGCCTCGCGCTGAGCTGCAAAAACAGCCTCCTCTTCTAGCCTTAACTTCTCCTCTTCTGCCACTAACTGGGCAGAAATCACAACAGAAAGGGAAGGTTAACTAAACTCAGAAATAAAAGCAGGGGCGAAAAACCAAAGCAATGGAACACAGCAAATGAAAGCATAAACTCAACATAAGCTCTAACTTAAAGGTAAAACATTGTTTTGTGGCAACATGTTCTGAACTTGACCATTTAAAAGTCAACATGAAATCGATCTATTTCACATATGATGACCTGCTGTACCTCTGCATTCAGCTTTTCGTCAATCAGCACCTGTTTGTCTGAGATGGCAGTGTAGCATTGCTCCTTCAAGTGATTTATCTCCTCTTCGCTGACGGGTCTGGACCAATGACAGGAGAGAGAGTTTAGTTCACAGTCTCCATCGACCAATCAAAATGCTGATCTGAGAGGAATGCGACTAATAACAGTTGTAACTTGGTCACGTGGAACAACATGAGGGGGAGTAAATTATAATAGAAATTTAATTTTTGGGTGGATTATACCTTTAACTGACATTTGGATACAGTTTAAACAGTTTACAATACTCACATTGATAGAACAAAATTGTCACTGTCCTCAAATCAAGACTCAATAATACGGTCTTCAAAAGTTCATTATGCAGCAAAATTAGTATTTGATTATGAGGAGAACATGTTCCAGTGTTAAAAAAAACACAGTTTTCAACTGCCACAAATCAAATATGAACTAAGGTGTCTGCAGTTAATAAACCAGTCAGGCGTTTAGTGACCCAACTATAAAATACAGATAAAAGAATCCAGACTAAATAATATTATACCTGGGGCAGCTTTGTGAACTCTCACCCTGAAAAAGAAGACAAAAGTGTTGACGTCTAAGCAAAAGAGGAATATTGTAAAATCGTGATTGTGGTTCTGTAAGTTTGTCCTCACCTCATCGCTCTCCACAAGGTTCTCAAACTGTAACCAAATGCATAGAAGTCACTCTAACTGCACAGAGATTATTTTTTTTAAATCAATGATTATCTTCAGTTTTAAATTAATTATGATGGCTGCACCTCAATGGTATAGTGCTCCCCAGCTGTGCTGCTTCTGAAGTACTTTGACCTAATGTTAAAAAAAGGAATAGTCAGTCATCAGGCCAGGCATGTTATATGTGAGGTAACATTCACTTCCTCCTGGCAGAGTGTATTAAAATACTTCAAAACATGGTTTAAGTAACAGTACTGTCCAATATGATCATCACTTGTAGTTAAAAAAAAATGATTCTGAGATTCTATTCTGAGAAGCATCAGATGGAGACTTCTCAAAACAATACTAGTCATAATCTAAGACTCTACAAAGAACATTAAAAACTATTGAGTGTAAAATGTATCTTGTTCTATTTTAGATCTAATATATGAATTCGAATAGACACACATGATGACAAGACTGACGTCCCAGGGTGGATTCACAAAAGGACTCTGGGCGTGGTCCTGAGATCAGACATCAACTAATGCGGAAACTAGAGTAGCATTGATAAGTCTGAATCATTTAAGCGAATCGGTTCGTTCGGACAATTCGTTTCAAACAATGATTCGAATCATTGCTCAAAATTGTGAAATTAATTTGTTATTTTTATATATTCAGTAAAATGTGCAATAACTAAGTATGTGCAATTACATACGTGATCACAATATGAGTCACTTAATTCTTACAGAGTGAAGTGATTCTCAAACACAATGCGAATCGACTCAAATGAATCATTATAAAGAATCATTTCAAAAGAACGATTCGTTCTCGCAATGAACATCCCTAATGGGACTGGAATTTGTTATTTTTATATATTCAGTAAAATGTGCAATAACTAAGTATGTGCAATTACATACTTGATCACAATATGAGTCACTTAATTCTTACAGAGTGAAGTGATTCTCAAACACAATGCGAATCGACTCAAATGAATCATTATAAAGAATCATTTCAAAAGAACGATTCGTTCTCGCAATGAACATCCCTAATGGGACTGCTATCAGTTACTTTCTACTTATACAAATTCTGCGCATTTAATGTAACTGTAAAGTTGTATTAACTGTTTTGAGTCAATTGTTTAAAAAAAAAAAAAAAAAAAAAATCACTGGCTCCTCGATGGGTTTTCAATGAAAAGCACCTGACAGCCGGCGAATCATGCAGCCAAAGATCACGGATACCCTTTTTTTTTCATATTAAATAGCAATCACCATGAGTGACTCTCCCTCCTCCTCTTTGTATTCTGTTTGCTTCCCGTGTAAAGAGCCCAAAACATTGAGCCCAGCAGTTCCCCATGGCATGCACGGATCCGGTGTATGTATCAGCTACTCTTCCATTCCGGATCCGTATCCTGCTTCTTTACGCACTGCTCTGGACGCGAGGACTTTATTCTGCATGACTCGTTTGAGCACTGAGCTCTGGCACACGACCGGTTCGCACAGGTGAGTCACCTGCGGACACTTCGCTCTCGCAGCGGCATCATTCATCGCCCATGGCTCGCATTCTCAGCTCCGGCCTAAAAGCCTTTATTGTTTCTTCTTCTTGACAACTCATACATGTGATTAATGTTTAAACTACGGCAAGTCGCGAGGCTCAAGTGCTGTAATGACGCGACCGAAACATTGGGGGCCGACAGAGATCAACCGTACTAAAAATGACCATGGTAACCAGAGTTTTCTCTGATAAATCATAGTTACATACTGTATACTGCACATACTGTACATACTGCAGGTGGTGCTAATAATGAAGAACTATGATAAGTTTATAACTATTATAAGCATAACTTTTTACATCAACAAGCCTATAGGCCTATATATAAGCACTTGTTGTAATGGTGTGCTATGCTTGCTGTAAACTATGCATATTTGTTTTGCCAAAATGAAATTTCTATCATCATCATTGTCTACCCCTTATGTTACTTCAAATCCGTATGATTTTTTTTCTTCTGTGTCCTTTCTAGATTTTCATTCTAGAAATCCTACTGTTTGTCATACCATTTACCTTTGACTAAATTCACAGTATAGAATGGCCATGAAAATATAATAATACATTTTGCGATCCAAGCTTCATGCTCCCCTTTGACATAAAAAATGTAGTTAAAACATCCCTGAGGAAGTAAATATATATATATATCAGATGGAGACTTCTCAAAACAATACTAGTCATAATCTAAGACTCTACAAAGAACATTAAAAACTATTGAGTGTAAAATGTATCTTGTTCTATTTTAGATCTAATATATGAATTCGAATAGACACACATGATGACAAGACTGACGTCCCAGGGTGGATTCACAAAAGGACTCTGGGCGTGGTCCTGAGATCAGACATCAACTAATGCGGAAACTAGAGTAGCATTGATAAGTCTGAATCATTTAAGCGAATCGGTTCGTTCGGACAATTCGTTTCAAACAATGATTCGAATCATTGCTCAAAATTGTGAAATTAATTTGTTATTTTTATATATTCAGTAAAATGTGCAATAACTAAGTATGTGCAATTACATACGTGATCACAATATGAGTCACTTAATTCTTACAGAGTGAAGTGATTCTCAAACACAATGCGAATCGACTCAAATGAATCATTATAAAGAATCATTTCAAAAGAACGATTCGTTCTCGCAATGAACATCCCTAATGGGACTGCTATCAGTTACTTTCTACTTATACAAATTCTGCGCATTTAATGTAACTGTAAAGTTGTATTAACTGTTTTGAGTCAATTGTTTAAAAAAAAAAAAAAAAAAAAAAAACCACGGTTTTCTACTTTTCGTTCACTGGCTCCTCGATGGGTTTTCAATGAAAAGCACCTGACAGCCGGCGAATCATGCAGCCAAAGATCACGGATACCCTTTTTTTTTCATATTAAATAGCAATCCCCATGAATGACTCACCCTCCTCCTCTTTGTATTCTGTTTGCTTCCCGTGTAAAGAGCCCAAAACATTGAGCCCAGCAGTTCCCCATGGCATGCACGGATCCGGTGTATGTATCAGCTACTCTTCCATTCCGGATCCGTATCCTGCTTCTTTACGCACTGCTCTGGACGCGAGGACTTTATTCTGCATGACTCGTTTGAGCGCTGAGCTCTGGCACACGACCGGTTCGCACAGGTGAGTCACCTGCGGACACTTCGCTCTCGGTATATATATATATATATATATATATATGTATATATATATATATATATTGCAATAATTAAACTACATAAAGACAGTATATTCACTTTTTTATAACTGAAGGTGAGTATCACTGATACCAGTACTACTGATGTCTCTAAGAAATTATTTTTCCTAATATTTAACCATTGATATATGTAATGTTGACTATACTAACATTACAGTATAACTGAGAGCTATCAATTTTACAATTTATTAGACTTTAAAAAATAACAACTTCTAATTTAAGTGAACTTAAAGCAATCTTCACATAAACTCATTACAATAAATGTCATATTTACCTGTGCCCTTCAGGAAAAATACAGAAATTGAATAAAGTTATCAAACACTAAATTCTAAATTAAATATTGGTGAATCCTTAAAGCTACACAAGTTATTGATTTAATCTTTTTTATTTTCTTCTTTGATTAACATACATCGCAACAGCTGCTGTTACTTTAAGAGCTGCTACTGTTGAACATGATGCTGATCTGACACACATGTTTGTTGTTTTATTTGCGCTTTAATATGAAATTATACAGGCTACAGCGCGCTTCGCCGTATTTGTGTGTGCAATTGAAGAGCATGCACTACGAGTACAGTAAAGCGGCTGACAGAACAGGAAAATTCGGTTGTACCAAATGATGTGGTCGTAAAGACATTTTGCGTCTAAATAAACACAATTCTTGTCAAAAAAAAGAGAGACAGAAGCAGCAGTTATGGGTGAGGTGGCCAACCCTAGCTCCGCCCTGCGTGAACTGCATTAAAGGTTTAGTTCACCCAAAAATGAAAATTAGCGCATGAATAACTCACCCTCAAGAAATCCTAGGTGTATATGACTTTCTTCTATCAGACAAATCCAGTTGGAGTTATATTAAGAATTGTCTTTGATCTTCCAAGCTGTTTAATGGCAGTCAGCGGGTGTTGCAGTTCATCAGTCCATAAGATGGTTATTTTTCTTACAAAAACGCTCTGATTCGCTACAGGAGGACTTTGTTCACCCCCCGCAGCCGTGTGAGGCACTTTTTATTATGGATGGATGCACTTGATTTCACTTATTTTGGACTGATAAACTGCAACAAATGAAAGGGTGAGTAAATAATGGGCTAATTTAAATTTTTGGTGGAACTATCCCTTTAAATATTTTGAACACTGTTAAACTGGAAAAATTAATCGACTGTGTCAATGCGCTTATTTTGATTTCGACAGAACTGCTTTACCCCAAACTATGGTACTTTGACAGGTGTTTGGAGTTACCATGGTTTAATTTTTGTATGTTACATTGTTAATATGTAGGTGTCCAACATCTAAGAGATCTTTGGATGTCAGACACCTACATATGGAGGATCATCTGTGTCTCCACTGACTCTGAAACAATGGGGTCTTATGTATTACTTCATCAAAACTGAGACCCTGCTGGTTTTTTAAGGTCAAGGAGGATTAAAATCATATTAGCCAACGAACTTTGATGCTTGATTTCAGGTTGTTGTTGTTGTTTTATGTAAATATACAATACATATATACACTAAATAACTACGTATTATATAAACATGCACTACCATTAAAATGTTTGGGGTCTGTAAGATAAAATTTTTTAAGAATTTAAAAAATAATAGTATTACAAAAGATTTCTATTTCAAATATTTTTATTTATTTATTTAAATTAAAATTGTATCACTGTTTCCACAAAATAATTTAGCTGCACAACATTGATAATAATAAGAACAGTTTCTTGATCAAATAAACAGAGCCTTGTGAGCAAAATAGACTTTCAAAAAAATTGAAAACCTACAGATCTCAAAGTTGCGAATGGTAGTGTACATATAATATGCAATATTTTCAGTATAAGTAGTAATCGACTGTGTCAATGCGCTTATTTTGATTTCGACAGAACTGCTTTACCCCAAACTATGGTACTTTGACAGGTGTTTGGAGTTACCATGGTTTAATTTTTGTATGTTACATTGTTAATATGTAGGTGTCCAACATCTAAGAGATCTTTGGATGTCAGACACCTACATATGGAGGATCATCTGTGTCTCCACTGACTCTGAAACAATGGGGTCTTATGTATTACTTCATCAAAACTGAGACCCTGCTGGTTTTTTAAGGTCAAGGAGGATTAAAATCATATTAGCCAACGAACTTTGATGCTTGATTTCAGGGAGTGCAAATTGCTCCTGCCAGCAGGTAAAGCCGCGCGTCCAGATTGCACACCAGGCACGGCAACCCCACCTTTACGGGCCGCCGGTCTGAAACCTTCACGTATGATTACGCTACACGTTTCCACACGCATAACCATACAGATAAACCCACACATACACCTGCTCCTGTCAGCAGACCGGTGGGGCTCTTAATGAAAACTAGATTATACCTGTAGACAGAAGACTGCTGTACTCGTGACACAGGTGAGGACGACTGTTGTGATCCAAATTCTTGGCAAAGGTGCTGGAAAAACAGTGTCAGAGTTTTACGAATGTTTGTGGAGCTGGTTACCCGTGGTCATTTACCATGAAGGTTAACCTCCAAACACATAAAATGACTTATTGCTTTCTGCCGTATAGAGCTAATGCTCTCCATATGGCTGTGTATGGAAGCATTATGAGGCTCTTTGTTCAACTGGATTTGCTAAATGTCTCTAATTCTTCACAGACGCAAACTAAATGTGTCTGCAGGCATTAGAGCATATGTGCTGCATTCTGCAATTGGTGAAATGTCCCGTGTCATTTAACCTGCAAAGACTAATGAGACCTTCCTCAGTTTTCCAGCCTAAGGCCGTAAGCAGTTGCTTTTTCATCCTTTTGGATTATGTGCACTAGCTCAAATCAGATTTAAGATTAGAAAAAAAATGCTAAAAATACTTTTTTTAGGGTGCCATAAAAATGTTTAGGGGAGAAACTAATTAGGGTCACAGCATCATGCCAGCATTGCATAAAACAAGAACTGCTGTTTCTTTGGAAACTGGAGAGAGACTTAAGTGTTTCCTGCTGTGGGCGAAAGGCACGCTGACATTCATCCTTTGATTCCCTTTGACCTCTGCACCGGATGAGTCTCAGGCACAGATGCTCAAGCTCGACAAGACCACAACTACAGTACGCAGAGCAAGAATTATCATCTTTTATTACACCATCGCTGGAATTCGTTATGACTAGTCAATCTGGCGTTCACATATCTTTGTATAATGAGTGCTAAACTCTATAATCTTACATTCTAAAGAAACTTTTAAAAAATAAATTTGAAAGTAACAAGAATTGATTAAGGATTGTATTATTATTATTATTATTATTGTTGTTGTTGTTGTTGTTGTTTTATGTAAATATACAATACATATATACACTAAATAACTACGTATTATATAAACATGCACTACCATTAAAATGTTTGGGGTCTGTAAGATTACATTTTTTAAGAATTTAAAAAATAATAGTATTACAAAAGATTTCTATTTCAAATATTTTTATTTATTTATTTAAATAAAAATTGTATCACTGTTTCCACAAAATAATTTAGCTGCACAACATTGATAATAATAAGAACAGTTTCTTGATCAAATAAACAGAGCCTTGTGAGCAAAATAGACTTTCAAAAAAATTGAAAACCTACAGATCTCAAAGTTGCGAATGGTAGTGTACATATAATATGCAATATTTTCAGTATAAGTAGGATTAGTTCCTCTTCAGGAACTCGAGCTGCATCGAAAACGCTAGGGGAACCCACGCTCTGAATCACATGTGAAATCAGTCCAATAGCTGAACGGGATGTCACGGCGGGTGACGTCATGACCAGGAAGCTATAAAAGCATGTGCGGCGGAGCCCGCGTCAGCTTCCTGTCATTCAGCGAAGCGTTCTGTGTGTGTCAGTCATATTTATTGTTGTCTGTCTATTGTAAGAAAAAGTCTAATAAGTAGCTATGTCTAAGGCTCACGCTAAGACAAAGCATGCAAAGGGCGAGTGCAAGCCACGTTATAGGTTGTGTGTTCCTCCCTGCCC
>NW_015505291.1:1233197-1241038 GCF_001515645.1 Sinocyclocheilus grahami
CGCCCCCTCAATCGCCCCAATATGAGGAGCTAGTGGAGGTGCTGACTCGTGCCGTGGGCAAAGTTAAAAATCGATTGGCCCGCCGAGAAGCAGGCCGAGCTGCAGCGAAGCAAGCTGGATGAACGCTTCCTGCGTGCGAAGCCGCCACCTCCATGCTGGAGCCTGCCATTTTTCCCCGACCTTCACACCGAAGTGTCGAGGTCGTGGGCCAGGCCTTTTTCGGCCCGTCTATTCATCCCTGCTTCAGATTATTATGGAAATGTGGCAGGGCTAACTGAGCGTGGCTATAAGGCGATGCCCCGGGTTGAACAGACGCTAGCTAGCTATCTGTCCCCAGGCATGGCATCGTCTTTAAAGGCTCCGGCACTGCCCTCCAAGCCGCTGCGTACAACATCAGCGCTGGTGGGCAAGGGGTATGCGGCAGCGGGTCAGGCCGGTGCGTGTCTGCACACAATGTCTGTGTAACAGACGTACCAGGCCGACCTGCTGAAAGAGCTGGATGAGGGCGAGGAGCTTAGCTCTGATAATATCGCAGAGTTAAGGAGAACCGCTGATCTCTCTCTCCGTGCCACCAAAGAGACCGCCCACGCCATTGGGCGGTCCATGGCAGCTATGGTGGCAGCAGAGAGGCATTTGTGGTTGACCCTGTCGGATATGATAAGCCAGGGTTATGGCATCCACTATCCAGTGGGCCATCCTCTGCTTACAGACGGCATTCTCCTTCTGCCGGCCTCCGTGACAGACAAAGAGCTGGTCTGAGGTCCTGAAGCTTTGCGTCCGGTCAACGTAGCACCTTAAGGCTCGGACAGGACAGAGCAAAACTAGGGCTGGGTCTGCCTCCTCCGAGGGCAGCGCTTGGAGGTTCACCACCTGATCCCTGAAGGGGGTAGCAGGAACCTTGGGCACATAGCCGGGCCGGGGCCTCAGGGTTACCTGGGAATCAGCCGGCCCGAACTCTAGGCATGAAGGATCGACACATGGAAGTACGTGTTCTTCAGGTCGATCGCTGTGAACCAATCTCGGGGACGGATACACCTGAAGATGCATTTCTGCGTGAGCATCTTGAACGGGAGCCTGTGAAGGGCCCGGTTCAAGACGCGCAGATCCAAGATAGGTCTCAACCCACCACCTTTCTTGGGTACAATGAAGTAAGGGCTGTAAAACCCCGACCTCATATCGGCTGGAGGAACTGGCTCTATCGCATCCTTCGCCAGTAGGACTGCGATCTCTGCACGCAAGACAGGGGCATCTGTTGCTTTCACTGAAGTAAAGTGGACGCCCCTGAACTTGGGAGGGCGCCGGGGCGAACTGAATCGCATAGCTGAGTCTGACAGTTCGAAGGAGCCATCGAGATGGGCTGGGTAGCTCTAGCCAGGCTCCCTGACACCGCGTAAGTGGCATCAACAGAACTACAGGCGTGGCCGCAGTGGGGCGCTGCGGAAGAACGCAGGGGCCCGGCCCGGGCATCTCGTAGCCGGTCCGAGGCGGGGTCTGGGTGTGTGTAACACTGACCTGCGTTTAAGCAGAGGGTGCGTGGGTAGTCCATTGGTTCGTCCTCCCGATCCGCCCACTGCTGCTCACTGGCGAGAGAGGAGGGTGAGTGTGAAACGGCTCTGGATCGCCCACAACCCCCCGTCCCCTCAGAGGACCCAGAGATAGAAGAAATTGCTCTATTGTTTAGTATTTGGGTACCACTGACCACGAGGTCAGTGGCGGAAAAAAAGGAAACAAAAGATTCTCTGCCCGACCCTCCTCCGGGGGAGGGAGTGGTGCGTTCACCATCTCCCAAAGAGCAACTCCCTCCATCTCTGGGTCGCCCGTCTCAGGGCCTCTTGCTCTTTCGCTTACCACCAGGTCTGGCGGGGGCCTGGACGGGCGGGTCGGCTGCCCTGCGGCCGGCTCCTCGGCGCAGTTTTACTGGAGGCTGATGCGGAAGCTGCGTGGGGGGGCGCCCTCGGCGGCGAGCGGGCTGAGGCGCTGCCGCCGATGGCCAGGTGGAGGCAGCAGCTGCACGCCAGGGCAGGATGTACCTGATGGCCTCAGTCTGCTTTTGGGCAGCGGAGAACTGCTGGGTGAAGTTCTCCACTGTGTCGCCGAACAGGCCAGTCTGGGACACGGGGGCGTCCAAGAATCTTGTCTTGTCCGTCTCGCGCATGTCAGCCAGACACAGCCAGAGATGGCGCTCCATTCTACTCGAGCCCGACACTCTCGGTGGGCCGGGAGAGCATAGCCATCATTTCCGGGACCGTATCTGGCACCGCTGACCGCCCAGAGGGCGGCAATGCTGACGGATCTTCATCCCCAGAGAAATCCGGCTCACCCTCCGATGCTGGTGCTTCATGCCCAGGCACGAGAGGCAGCGATCGTGACCATCACCCGGCGCCAGGTAACGACCGCACCCAGAAACGCACGGATGGTATGACATCTTTAAAAAGACGCGTCTTTAAAAAGACATTCCACCCCTGAAGCTCTTAGATGGAAATTGCTCTTTTAGTGTGCTGAAGCGCACAGGGGAGATGGCCATCTGCAACACACACAGGGTAGTGCAGCCTGTTGTGTGCAACCCACTCGACACGGGAAAACCACCGCCGCTGAAGCGCCGTCCCACCAGCACGAGAGCCCACGAAGAGCGTGCTTGACTGTAGTTTTTACTCTACGTAGAAGGTCAGGAGCAGAACGATAGAACCGCTCGGCTCCGAAGCGAAAAGCTGAATATGCGCTGCATCTGCTGCCTACATATACTCACGCTGTGATCAGCAGCAGCTGGATGCAATAATCGCATGCCAATGTGCATTGGCTCGTTTAGTTTACACTCGAAGTGGATTGGTCTCTCTAAGCGAGATCCCAATTTCGTCGGTCATCCGACGTGACGTCGAGAGTGACTGACTGAAAGGGAATCAGGGTTACATACGTAACCTGAGACGTTTTTTAGATAGTTATAGCTCACCACTCCTCACTAATCACATAATTTGAGGAGTATATATGTTCATAGCAGTGTTATTTTAGTATCACTGAAATACTAATATAGTTTTATTTATATTTGAATTAGTTTATATTTTTTTCAATTTTCGTTTTATTTTAGTTAGCTTTAGTAATTTAGTCATTTTTATTATTTTTTATTCCAGTTTTAATTTAGTTAAAAAATTAGTTTATATATATATATATATATTCCTTACTGAAGTGTTTTGGGTGCTTTGACCTGAAGGAGATAACAGATGGAGAATGTGGTCAGATGTGGTGTGAACAGCAGCCCAGCTGATGTCTAAGCCTGATGCACCAGCAGAGAGGCTTCTGAACTGCTGATTATAGTAAATCTCACAAAAGCCTCCGAGAACAGAGTGACGGGAAGTTTAAGTCTACTCGTAATATTCTGCAGTCTGTTGCCATAGTTACTTAAATCGTTCCTCAAGCACACAGATCCTGATGTAATCAGAAAAGCTGACATCACAACGATCCCACAGGGTTAACATCCAACCAGAGCACAGAGGGTAATCCAGACCAGAAACTTCAGGTTGCTCTTTCTTATTTCAGGAGTTGTATAACTACTATTATAGTTTTATATATATATATATATATATATATATATATATATATATATATATATATATATATATATATATATATATATATTGAATTAGTTTTTATTTTTATATTTTCTGTTTTTATTTTAGTTTACGTTTTAGTAATGTTCTTGCGTTTTTTGTGTTTTTTTATGTCTATAATGATTTTATAAATTTTCATTTCACTTTTACTTTTAGTTATTTTAGTACTTCAAGTGTACTTAAAGATAAGTTGTCTTGACAACTTGCTAAAATATTTTTATTTTTCCAATTTTATTTCAGTTTATATCAACATTTTATATCAAGTAGCGAACATGTTTTTTTTTTTCTACTATGGTTACATTTTTAGTTAATGATAAGAACCCTGTCTCACATTTTCTAAAATTCCACCAGAATATTAAATTGTATTAATCTTTCCATTAGCGCTAAAACACAACACAATTAAATGTAAAATTCGGAATACAGGTGAAACATGATATATCAACTATAACACTAAATAAACACCAAATATACTTATTATATAAATATCGTACAAAAGTCTGAGGTCAGTAAGAGTTTTATTTCTTTTTTATCCTTTGAAAGAAGTGTATACTTTTATTCAGCAATCAGCATTAATTGATTAAAAGTGACAGTAAAGACATGTATAATGTCACAAAAGGTCCCTGTTTCAAATAAATACTGTTCTTTTAAACTTTCTATTCATTAAATTAACCCTGTCTCACATGTTCTAAAATTCCACCAGAATATTAAATTGTATTAATCTTTCCATTAGCGCTAAAACACAACACAATTAAATATAAAATTCGGAATACAGGTGAAACATGATATATCAACTATAACACTAAATAAACACCAAATATACTTATTATATAAATATCGTACAAAAGTCTGAGGTCAGTAAGAGTTTTATTTCTTTTTTATCCTTTGAAAGAAGTGTATACTTTTATTCAGCAATCAGCATTAATTGATTAAAAGTGACAGTAAAGACATGTATAATGTCACAAAAGGTCCCTGTTTCAAATAAATACTGTTCTTTTAAACTTTCTATTCATTAAATAATAAAAAATGCATCTCAGATCATTTGATTTGTTCATATTTAGATCTCTGACATGCAGATGACCCCAAAATTAAAATTCTGTCATCATTTACTCACCCTCTTGTTGTTCCATGACTTTATTTATTCTGTAAAAAAAAGGAGAAATACTGTCACACATCCTGTTTTTTTTTCTGTGCAATAACAAAAAAAATACTAAGTATCATATTCCAAGTTTTCTAAAGTCTTTTGTGAAAATTATCCCTTCTAAAAGTGAAAGATCATCGAGTTAGTTGAAATGTATAACCTAATCAGTATTATTTCCATTTGCTGTGCATTTTTGCTCTTGTTGCCTGTCCTAAAGTGAGAGAAAAATGTTTTGCGGCCTCAAGAAAACTTAAATACTCTATGTACCTATTCAATAACCCTCCGGACATGCAAACAGAATCAAACAGCTGACATACATGTTTGAAGTCATTCCCGGGGTGCTGATGAGAGAGCGTTCTGATGTGAATGTGCAAAGAGTAACTCTGTGACACATATATGTTTAAAGTGTCCTTTCTCTTTTACTCCCTCGTGGATCAGTATATGCTGAGGGGAGCGTAGAGCAGATGTGATATATTTCAGCGGTCCTCCTGTGATCATTTTTCATGGCTTTTTATCACAGCATCCCGCAGATCTGGGTTGGTCTCCTCCTCCTGTGCTACTCCATGCACTGATCCTCCTCCTCTGGTCCCTTTCACACACAAACACACACACGCACGCCAGCTTGCAACATGGAAAATATCCACACATCCAAGTTAGATTTTTCCACTTAACCTACAAAACATCTCGCAACTGCTCTCCTACTGTAATCTTCATCCTTGAACGGTTCTGTCAGAGGGAGATCGCAGAAGACAGCCAACGATTACAGAAAAAAACTGACTTTTAGCTAATTATTAGAGTCAGGGTTTGGTTTCAGGCTGTTAGTTCTTGTACAATAGTTTGTTTTTCCATTCTGATCATTTGATGATCATACTATTATTGTTTTTTCTCCATCTATGCTTAGTGGAAAACATTGCTTCTGAACAGTGCTTTTATATATCTGTCATCATTTACTCACCCTCTTGTTGTTCCATGACTTTATTTATTCTGTAAAAAAAAGGAGAAATACTGTCACACATCCTGTTTTTTTTTCTGTGCAATAACAAAAAAAATACTAAGCATCATATTCCAAGTTTTCTAAAGTCTTTTGTGAAAATTATCCCTTCTAAAAGTGAAAGATCATCGAGTTAGTTGAAATGTATAACCTAATCAGTATTATTTCCATTTGCTGTGCATTTTTGCTCTTGTTGCCTGTCCTAAAGTGAGAGAAAAATGTTTTGCGGCCTCAAGAAAACTTAAATACTGTATGTACCTATTCAATAACCCTCCGGACATGCAAACAGAATCAAACAGCTGACATACATGTTTGAAGTCATTCCCGGGGTGCTGATGAGAGAGCGTTCTGATGTGAATGTGCAAAGAGAAACTCTGTGACACATATATGTTTAAAGTGTCCTTTCTCTTTTACTCCCTCATGGATCAGTATATGCTGAGGGGAGCGTAGAGCAGATGTGATATATTTCAGCGGTCCTCCTGTGATCATTTTTCATGGCTTTTTATCACAGCATCCCGCAGATCTGGGTTGGTCTCCTCCTCCTGTGCTACTCCATGCACTGATCCTCCTCCTCTGGTCCCTTTCACACACAAACACACACACGCACGCCAGCTTGCAACATGGAAAATATCCACACATCCAAGTTAGATTTTTCCACTTAACCTACAAAACATCTCGCAACTGCTCTCCTACTGTAATCTTCATCCTTGAACGGTTCTGTCAGAGGGAGATCGCAGAAGACAGCCAACGATTACAGAAAAAAACTGACTTTTAGCTAATTATTAGAGTCAGGGTTTGGTTTCAGGCTGTTAGTTCTTGTACAATAGTTTGTTTTTCCATTCTGATCATTTGATGATCATACTATTATTGTTTTTTCTCCATCTATGCTTAGTGGAAAACATTGCTTCTGAACAGTGCTTTTATATAACAAAGAAACAAACTCATCTATATATTCGATGGCCTGAGGGTGAGTAAATTTGGGTTTAACATGTCCTATTACGTGTCTTGTCGCAGAGAGTGTGCTAGGTGAACAGGTGAACTAATAGATCACCATATTGAGAATACTCGGCCACACAAGGATCCAGCAGCTGTTCAAGTGGATATTGGCCAGGTATGGACACGACAAGAATTGTATTAGCCCTTAAACAGGGTCCACGATCATTGGAGAACCATATTCGAGAGTTTTTAGCCATCACTCACTATTCTGATTTGCCAGACTGTTTATTGATAGAGTTTTTCTGCGATGGCATAAATCAACCGCTTAAGTCTAAACTTAGACGCGAGGGCCCACGTTCATCACTCGCTCAGTTTATGGATTATGCTTTGTTGGCTGTCGGGTCTTTGTTTACTGTGGGTGTCGCGGAGGAAGAACGCGACACAGTGTCTGTGACTGAAATGGCGGCTGTACCAGAGCACGCTCACAAAATGGCGGAGACAGCGGCGCCTGATCGCAAAATGGCGAGTTGATCGTCATGAGTCAAGTTACAGTTCATTATCATGAGTCAGGTCTAGTCACAGTTGATCTTCCTGAGTTAAGTCTAGTCACAGTTGATCTATCTGAGTCAAGTCTAGTCACAGTTGATCGTCTTGAGTCAAATTGAGTCACAGTTTATTATCATGAGTCTGGTCAAGTCACAACTGATCGTCAAGGGTCAAGTCTAGTCACAGTTGTTCTTCAGGAGTCAAGTCAAGTCACAGCTGATCTTCCTGAGTTCAGTCAAGTCACAACTGATCGTCATGAGGCAAGTCAAGTCTCAGCTGATCTTCATGAGGCCAGTCAAGTCACAGCTGTTCTTCATGAGGCAAGTCACATCACAGTGGATCGTCAGGAGTCAAGTCAATTCACAACTGATCTTCATGGGTCCAGTCAAGTCTCATCTGATCTGCCAGAGCCTCGTCACATCTCAGCCGTTCATCCGGAGTCACGTCACGTCTCAGCTATTCATCAAGAGTCATGTCACATCACAGCTGATCATCCAGAATCACGTCGCATCACAGCTGATCATCCAGAGTCATGTCACGTCCTGTCTGTTACACCCAGATTCTCAAGGTCAGCCCTTCGGTATTCCAGTCTGGTATCAAGTGTGAGGGATGCACCGCTGGTGTCTGC